>NC_051437.1:26066270-26242798 GCF_001649575.2 Kryptolebias marmoratus
ACACACACACACACACACACACACACTGATCCAGTTCTTCAACGATCCCTTGCCAAGAGCACCATCCATAGTTGTGTTTACTGTTTGTTTCATTAAATGCTGGTCTTTCAAAATGATTGGCAAGAGCTACAGCTGCTTTTAAAAAGATGCCATCTCTGGTAAGAGTAACCTATTCTCCTTATGCTGGACAAAGGGCAGACTGAGCGCTTCTTGGACTACCTATCCCATCTGGATGTACAGAAAAGGATTGCATGAAGGGACTGACCTATGCTGATTGGCATAGTAACATCTGTGATGGATTTTTGCATTACATACGGCATGTTTATTGCTTCTCTTTCTGTTGATAATTTCCTTTTCCATTTTCATCATTTTAAACTGGTTTTAAATTATGAAATGTTCAAAGTTTTGCTTTGACATTTTACATTCATCCACTATTAATGCAAAATATCAGGTGGGTCAGCTTTTGGTTTAAAAAAGGTTTTCCACAAACTAAGGTTCAAGGAAGTTTTTGATATAAATTTCATTATCCAGTGATACATAATGCAACATTTATATGGTGCACATTGTTTCTTGTTATTTAGAATACATTATTTTGACTACATATTTTAGCTCTTTCTGATGTCTTCGTACAAATTTACGTGCTTCAGCACTTCACAATAAATCACAGCCTAAATTTTATGACGGTTGTCAAATAATGCCAATGTAAAGATTCATTTGCTGTTATTAGGGTTTTAGGACTTAGGACCAGCTTGATAACTGACCTTTCCTGGCACCCTTTTGTCTCAAATCACTCCTGAAACTTTTCTCCATCCACTCCTGATACTCCATATCTAATTATTCACAGGTAACAAAACAAAACAAACAAACAAACAAAAAAAAAAAAACAGTGATGTATGAGGCTTCTGTATGATATGCTGGCTTATACACTGATCACTGAATTAGAAGCAGAGTTCATTGTTTTATCCCTCAAACTGTTTCTGAGCAGGTTTACAGAGCACGTTTTCATCAAACAATACTGTAGATTGAGAAAGGTGTGATTAGTTTACAGCATCATTGGTTTGCATATTATTCTTTCAAGATGATAACTAGGTATCAAAGGTTTACCAGCAAAATGGGATGCACAGTGCTTCTTACAGCATCTCTCTTTTAATGCTGTGCTTTACCACTGTATGTTGTCAGTGCCATCTGAAAACTATTGTTTATTTGTAATACACTGAGCTGTATTCTATTTATTTCTTCTGCTTATGATGGGTACATTGTTCTGTGCTCCTACTCTTTTGGCTACAGCTGCTAATTGCTGTATACCAAGTGTAATTGTGCATAATATTAGCACCATCGCAATGTTTCTATGTGTGAAAAATGACTCACATGTCATATTAATGTGATTATTCACTGACAAAAGAGGCTTGTTATAATCAGGGAAATAAAAGTATTGGTAGTTATTAGGTAATTTAGTTATAAAGCTGGATTTTTTTATGATAAGAGTTTGGATCCTCTCAGTAAAAGTTAAATGTTTCTGTTAAAGTTTGAAAACCCAGTGTTCAATTAAAAGCCAAAAATATTTATTACTAATTATTATACAATAAGAATATTGTAGTTTGCAGTCAGATATATTGGAGCAAAATAATACATTCTCAGTCATTATAGCACAACCTGTAGGTTACAGAAAGATTTAGGAAGTCTGTATGTTTGTTAGTCTTCTGTTTGTGATATAATTATCTTTATTAATGGTGGTTTATTTTAATTAAATGTTGGAAGCTAAAATGATTTAAAATGTTAAAATCAGAATTATTTGCATAGCCCAACTTCTATGTCATTTTATCAAAATACAGTGACATTCCTTGTTGCAGCTGTTTCTGTGTTCAATATAAAATAGAAAATACCACTAATAGTTGTAATAAATGTGTGCTTTTTGGCGCCAAACACTAACTTTAGTTTTTGTGCCAAGTTTTTTTACATTGAGACTATTTCACATATCCAGTGTACTTAATGTCTTGAGTGTTGATCAATAAAGAGGCAGAACTTGAATCACACACGGGCTGTGTTGCCTCCACCCTTTTCCCACAGCGCTGCTTACATTGTGTGGTTGTGTGACAATTTATCTTTTTTGTACAAGTCATGAGTAAGAGTTGTTTAAAATCTGTTTTATTGACTTTTTTTTAAAATCATTTTCATGGTCAAGCCAGAATGTAACAAGGATGTAATAATGTCAATCACAGCATCTAGGCCAAGGTTGGTTATTGGTATATGTTTAACACATCAAACATTTCAAATGGAAAATGTCAGTCCACTGTGTCAAATTTAGTTGCCCTTGTTGCCAGTTAGCCTTATTTACTAACACTGTGTAATGGGTGTCTCTCATGTGCATATAGTAATAATATATTTTGTTGCAACTATAAGCACACTGTCGCTGCACACACAGAGACACAAAACTCTTCCCCCATAATGCTGTGTTGTCTAGGTTTTTGCTAAATACTCCTTATAATAGTATTAATGCATGAGAAACAAAAGGTGTGTTGATGCTGCATTCATGTTTGGCAATAGGTCATTAGAGATTAGCTCCAGGAGAACCAGCAGGTATGGTCTCCATGATTATCACCTGTTCTACCACACTCACACTACACAACATGATATAAATGTTAGTTCAATGACTAAACCCAGACTTTCTCCCATACGCAGGCTACTAGACTGAAGCTATTCATTATTCAGCAGTCTGCCAACAAGGCCAGGAATGAAGCAGAAGGAGATGAATAGATCAACTTAGACAGAATGACAAGCAAGTTGTTTGTTTTTCAAATAATTAAGAAGACAACAGTGTCTGCTGGAGTTCAGGTTTAAGAATGGGGAACACAAGCAGAAAGAGTTGTAATGGTGCTGACAGCAGCGTTGTTTATTCTGTCATTCATGCCGATTTAATCATGCTGAGAATCATAGAAGAAGACAGGAAACATTTTTGTGATAAAGCAGCCTTTATTGCCTCATATGTGAGTTGAATAAGTAGGGAGATTGAAAAAAACCCTCTTGTGGAGTGATATAGATAAAATATTCTGGTCCTTTTGAATGTTTCAAATTTGTGGTCTTGTTCTGCTCATTATTAAGCATATCCACTATAGGCTATTACAGGATCAACATCACAATGTCAATTGGTCAATATGGTAAAAATTTCTTAACTTTATTACCAACTAGCTTTGAGTTGTAATATGATTTAAGCACAGATGGAGTTACACTTACTGTAGCAGAAATGTGAAATAGTACCTCTTTGACAACAGTATTGATTTTCACAAGCACCTCTGCCATTTAAATAACTGAGCCATAAATAACATACCTCCACAGTTCTTCTTTATGCCATGTTCATCTCAGAGTCCTCGCCAGTATGCCAAATAAAGGAAAATGTGTGGCTGAGTGAATGGAACGGAGACACAACACCGTGTGCTTCTTTGTATCAAATCGTCTATGCAAATCAGCTGGCTGAAAATGTGAGGTTGAAAAACTCTGGGTTCTGTGGGCATTTGGACTTCGTTGCTCTGTTGTGCTGGCCAGGTAAGGCACTCTGCCAGCACCAGGCTCTTTGCCAGGCTGAATTAGAAATCCAATCCTAGCACTGTAGCACTGGCCTAGTCACAATATTAACCTGTGGACATCACTGTGAAGGAATCAAAAATATACAATAAAATAAAAAACAAAAATCAATCCTAATATCACAAGAAAACTGAATTTATAGTGCTCTGAAATATAGCAGGATGCTTCCTCACTTCTGGAAGTTTTGCTGTCAGGAAGAACCTTTTTAGGGAATGAATGAACATCACTTTTGTAAATGAAACTAGAACAAAGACTGAATGTTTATCTAGAGTCAGTGGACATCTTTGACCAATCCAGAGGTATTTTGTTTGTAGTGAGTAGATTATCAGTTTGTAAATTACCGGTTTGACCCACAACTAAAATACAAGTACTATATGAAAATGTTGTGATCAAATCTATCAAATGGTGCAGTTTAAAAGAGTTTACTCTGGTAGTTTTTCATAAATTCTGAAATGTAGGTCCACACTCAGTGTAGAATAAAGCACCCTGGAACATGTGCAGAAAACAACAGTGGCCAAAGATGAATATCTAGGGAGCACATCATTTACTGGAAATCTTGAAAATCTCACATAAAGTAGGCAATTCTGCTCTGCTTGCATGTTTAGAAACTAGAGCTTGGAACTGTTTTTTTTAAGATTTATTTTTTTTTATTTTAGACTGCCACTTAGCTCAGCAGAGAGCTGTGAACATCTCTTAGTCTTTGCTGTTGAAATGGTTTTGTGCAGGATGAAGAACACAGTGAACCAGAGGCAAGAATCCAATGAAGTTGTTATTATTTCACAAACACCATGACAGCATGTGCTTAATTAAAGTCAACTTCTTAACAGTGTGTTTTACTAATCACTGTACCAAGGTTGATAATATTATCTGAATTTATTTAGATTAAAAAAAAGTCTAAATTATTACTGGATTTTATGTTATTTTTCCTTTTTTATGAATTTATGTTTTTCACTTTTTTTCTTTTTTTTTTTCTCTACATTTAATTCCGTCAATTCTTTCCTTTCATTTTATGGTTCTCTCTTTTCTCTTAAGCTTTTCTGTCCCTTAACCAAACAGTTGTAACTCTGTAATTGGATGTGCTGAGATCCCTAATGAAGCAGCTGACGGCCCTCTGGCTGTCCTGTCTTCTCCCCGCTATAAAGAAATGTGCTGACAGTGTAACAAAGAAGTTATGGGGGGAACTTTTGTAAGGCTGCAGTAAAATCTTCATTTTGCATCTAGCTTAACAGCAGTATGTGTGTCAGTGTTGGTTTAGGAATATTTATGTACATTCATATCTCAAAATGAAACTTCAGGGTTTGCATCTGTCATGTTTTATTATAAGCTGAATGATAAGCTGAGATCCAGACAGACCTTTCTTTTTAACTAACTGATAAAAAAAAAAACTTATTTAAACTACAGTATTTAAGCTGTAGTTTTTTTCTAGAAGCTGCCTTTTTAGAAACTTGTTTTTTTTTTCTTTTTGCCTTAAAAACATCACAGTCTGAGTCTCAGCATCTTGCAATCTTACATTTAGAATTTTAAAACATGCAAATCCAATTAGCAGTGGTAGTAATTACGAGTTCTGTCAGCTCGTTGCAAAGTGCATATGCCTTGAAAATGAGGTTTTATAAATATGGTCACAATGCCATGCTAGTTGGATTTGCAGAAATCACAACTTTACATTAAAAGGTTCAAGCCTGGTGGTTGAGGGCATGCACACTGAACTGAAAGACATGATGTGCAAAAACCTCACATCTTTTCATCCAACATTTTTATTTGCATTTTCATTTACCGTATCGATTATTTAGAAAGTAGTGGCCTTACAGTTAAGGCACATGCACAATTTCTCTCTCCTACAGAGAGAGACTGGAAAACATACCACATGTATCAGTTTTTACAGTGTTGAGAAAACACTGGCCACCCTCAACTTTGTATCCCCAGAGGAAATGATTTACACAAGAATGACACATTTACCACATTCACAGTAATTATTGGAATTATATCACACGCAAAACCGAAGTTCTTTGTGGTCTATTCAGAATAGTTTAAACAGTAAAAAGTTATTTATTGTGTTGAGCTTTTTTTAATCAGACATTAGACATAAATTGCAGTGCATACAGTAGAGTTCAAAAATAGATGTTACAAATTGAATTTAACATTAGAAATTATTCAATTTACAGATCTATCATAAAAGCTCACTGACAGTGGGTTTAATTGTAGATTAATTAATTTCCAGGTGAAGCATTCTTGCTCAAAGGAAGATGTAAAAAAATGATATTAATCAGAAAAAAACATGTTATGAAAAATAAACTATTAATAAGAGAGCTGTTCTGCTTTTAACAGACATGAGAAAGATCTGAGACTGAGTCAAAATCTTGACATTGTCTGAAAATACACAATTTATTTCAATTTATTTACATAGCAGTAGATATAATGTATCATACACTAAGCAAACAAGTATCACTTTGAAACCAAAAAAAATGTAACCCAAATACAACGTATCCCCATTCAGGATAATTCAGCTGCCAAAATACTGTGATCAATTTTAGTGCAGCCTTTAAGGATAAGTTCATCTTTCCATCCATTTCTTTTTTTTACCCACTTTTCCACGCAGGGTCACGGGGAGCTGGTACCTATCTCCAGCTGTCATTGGGAAAAAGCCAGTGTAGACCCTGGTTCATCACAGTGACAAACTAAACAACCATCCATGCACAAGATATGACCAAATGACAATCTACAGTCACCAGTTAATCTCACATGCATGTTTTTGGTCTGTGGGAGGAAACTGGACAACCTGGAGAAAACCCATGCATGCACCAGGAGAACATGCAAAAAGGCTGCAGCTGGTCATTGAACATGCAACCACCATGCCATGAAGTGACAGCTCCAGCAAGAAGGTCTATTCAAAGAAAAGTTGGAAAAACACAGACCTGATGAGTTGTAGCTAATAAGCAAACCAGGGGAGGCAAAGACTTCATTTCAGGCTAAACATTTGTTTAGCAAAGGATTTATTAAGAGTACATTTTGCGTTGCCTTAAATACTCTGCATGTAAATAGGTTGAAATTTGGTCTGTAATGATATGCTAAGCTGTAGGCTTAGTTTTCCTTTCAAAAAGTATCTAAGTAGAGATGTTTGGAATGTTAGGTCTGATTACACAGCTGTAAAGACCAAACTGAAATATAAAATACCTTTTACCTAACACCTAATACGACTGGTTTTCCCTTGTATATAAAGTCTCTCTGTGAACCTGTGACAGATCCCAGTGCATTGCTAATGGAGATTACAGAGGCTCTGTAATTACAAGCCACAAATTGTACCAGTTACCACTTATTGTAAAAATAGTGACTAGACTAACTTTCCACTTCTAACCTCAAGCATATGCCTTTAATCTATATTTAGATATCTTCTTAGCTGGGGAGATGAGTCATTAAGGGTGAATTTGACAGCTCGAACTTTGATTTTACACCTTTAAGCACAAATTAGAGCACTGAGCAAAATGATTAACATAAAAGTTCAGAGACAAAAATCTTTATGTTTCTCTTTCAAGGAGAGATTAGGTTTGTTTAAACTAATATATTTTGTAGATAACTTCAACAAAGTCGTAAACAGAAGAATGTAACTGAAACAATACTAACAATATTATCCAAGTTTAATATAAATTCAGGTGTAAACAATAAAGAGCTAATTCTGCCCTTTGACCCAACACAATGTCTTCATTTTAATAAAATAAACATATTTTTTTTCTATAGAGAAATTAAAGAACAGAACAAAAAGTGCCTAAACATCCCAGTATCATATCAGCGTACGCTTTTAACTGGAAACTAACTTGAATCTGAAAACCACCGGCTAGATTTTAGCAATTTCGTTCAATTGTTTAGTACAAAGGTAGGCACGCTGCCCCTCGGTCCTTAATGAGTTCGCTTAATGATTTTCATAATAACAGGCAGGGGGAGGTGAATTAGAAAAAGAATTACCACAAACGATTAGCTCTAAAATACTGCGGCTCACAGAAATTATGGTAATTTAGTGTGCACTCAGAACACTAATTCTTAGGGTATAACCTAACCTTACCCCATGTTCCCAAGTAAAATTATTGAAAAACAAACCAGAGACTTGACCCAAGAAGTGTGCTAATCACATCTCATATTACAAGCAGCAGCAAAGAACAAGGTCTTTGCACATGGCTGGCAGTTTTATTCCTTTACTTTGGGGATTCTTCTCAGCTCTAATTATATTGTAAAAATCAAATCTACTGTAAACGATACATTATATTTAATGGGATTATGTATATATAAACTCAAAAGATATGCACATTTATGTGCATGGTTTAATCCCTACAAATGAATGGTTTTAAGTATTGATAATCAAATATAAGAAAATGGATGTTTAAATGCATGCATCAGTCACGAAAATAGTCTTGCAACTATGCATGAGTATGTTGGTGGGTAATATGGCATTGAAATTATATCATTATGCTGCTATTTTGTAACAATAATATCAATCATAATCTAATCAGAGCAGTGAACAGAGAACAACTGGGCCCACTTGAACTCTGTGTTGACTGTTTTGGGTAAATTGTGACCGGTCGGAGATTAATCACACTCCAAGCGTTCTGATGATGTTGATGATGTTTGAACCTGCACTGATGAGCTTTGAACATAGTAACAATTTGTTTGCGTTGACACCTTGCTAGACTACAAATATAATAATGCGAACAATATGAATGGTTTTGACAGAAGACATTTACTGTGTATTAATAATGAAGTTTGTGCCACTGCCATTTAGAAAGAAAAAAGTGTTTTTTTATACATGTCCTTCAGATAAAGTTTTGGTTTTTGGTAATACTGAGCGTTAAGTCATGAAATGGATGGGGGGGTTTTCACAAGAAGGCAAATGCAAGCTGAACAGAGAATGAGATGTGTGATGATTATTGGAGTGATTTTCAGAAAACCAGTGGGGTCTTTGCACTGCCTTACAACTGTCATGATGTTTCACTAAAATAAGTGTTGTCTTTAAAATAATCAGATATGTTTTCCCACAATTATCTGTAACATTGTCGGGCCCTAATTCTAATGATTGAACACTTTTGGAGATGACTGTTAGCTGTGCTGCAGTTTTGTTCAGTCTTTTCATGCAGCTTTGTTAACTTGGGAGACTTGTGATGTTGAAAGTTTTCAGGGATTTTTTATTTTTTCAAAACCAGCCAGATGCAACACATTTTCCTTTTTAGAGAAGAGAGTGACCAACATTGTGCACTGAGGGAAAAATTTAGTTTTCTCGTGTGTGCAGCTTTTGACCTTTGTTGAAGGTGGTATCTGACTACGAGTAGTTAGCAAGCAGCATTCGTGAGGGTGTCCCGCAAATGTCTCCAGAATGTCTCATGACGTTTGTGTGGTTCTTGTCTTCTTCAACTTTTCTCTTGAAATAGTCACAAAGTCATCTTAGACTTCTCCACCCTGTCTCAAACCCATCTGAATTTTGTTTCCAACTCTTCTCCAGAGCACTAGAGGTGTTTAAAAGCTCTACTTTGACAGTAAACTTCTTAGGCAAATGCTCAGGACTATAACCCACGCTGATGATAAATAGTTTTGTACAAACCAGTCCAAATCTATCAATCTTCATTTCTAAATTGTACTCTAGAAAATAAATCCTAAATGTGGAGGCAGCTGCCGAGGTGGAAACAAAATAAGCTGAAGAGGGTAAGATGTGTATTTTTGTGCATAGCCAAAAATACAGTTTTGCAAGCCATGTACACAAAAATAGGCTATGATTTTCAAAAAACTGCCACCTTAAGTAAATGAATATTCCTGTTCACAATAACAAATAATATTGCAAATAATATTGTTGCCATTTGAACCTGTTTTTAGGAAACAGATGTGCAAAATATTTTCTGTGTAATTAAACAAACCCAAAAAAAAATCATAATTATCTCAAGGCTCAAGAAAAACTAAGCACTTAAACCTGAACACCTGTCTGATGCTAAATATAAAATCATGGATGTTATTCACCCACCTACAATCACAAAGCTATCATCCCAATTACCACATATACGGCATGCTATTTCTTGCTATGGTGTTGATGTTAAATCAATGTAAACTGTGAGCAACATATAATTCATTAGGGATAATGCAGTGTTGAGACTGTGGAAGGAAAGGAGATCAATCCCAACTTCTTTTGACCCAGTGTTTTTTCTAACATACTATTGTGTGTAGTTAATGGACTACATTTGGTAATGGACAGCCAATGATTCTGGGGCCTATCAATGTCAGCAGGTTGGGAGTCCAGCTAAATTATGATCGCAATTAGACCCTTTCTGATGTATTCTTTGCAAAAGTAGAGTGCTACAGCCAATGGTGTTAACCCACAGGGATAACTCTCAAAGTGTTAGCATTTTCTTAATTGTATTATTTCCTATTTTCTACCTTCCATCTACCATCTCTTTCCACTCCTGTGCTCTTTCCTTCACTTCCTCCAAAATGAGATGGGGTGATGGACTTCTCCATTACATGAATGCTATCAAGGGAGTGGCTAATGAGAACAGATAAAACTCTATCAGCTAGCTGAACCATTATCATTCCTTATTGTGGCAAAATCTCATTTGACTGTGTTTTAATTAAACAGTGCTGGCTAAGTAAAAGGCTGCCTCACATTCAGGTTGGCTGAACCCGGGGCACCACAGCAGTATTCATTTGGCACAGGTAACTTTTAATCATTCTGCCAACGCAGCATGGGACTCAACCTCTGCTGTGATATGTAGGCAGCTTATTAGAGGCCTCTTTTTCCTGGCTACCCTGACTTGATCTTTTTTTTATATATAAAAAAAAACGAAGAAAAGCTCGTCTGTTTCAAGGTCTGCTGTATTTTGTATCATCAAGAAAGAAAAAAAGGTGTGGGAAATGGAAAAAAAAGTGAAATAAAGAGTAGTTCAGTGAAGCATAGCAGCAAAACTGGCTTTACCATTTTCATCACCCCCACCCTCTGATACACTCACACCTAAAAGTTTTCTAACAAACACTCCCACCTCCACTGTTCTGGAAATTTTCAGGCTGTAAATAAAGTTCCACCATTGTGGTATGTGCATGTCCTTGGAGGACAAAAAGTACTCCTGATAAATAAAATGAAATAAATAAAAAAATTTATGATAAGAATGTTTAGAGAGAAATAGAAAAGCAAAAAAAAAAAAAAAGTATACTGAAGCAAGATAAACTATTGGAGACTGCAAACTGGGAGAAAAAAAACAACCTGCAGGTAAGTAAATTATTATTTTTCCTGTCTCCTAAGTTAGCTGCTGGTGACATGGTTAGCATGTACAGTACATCTCTGGGGGGGGGGTGAATCTCCTTGAATGACACTTGAGGATGAAGCAGCTCGTATTGCACAACCTCCTGTTGCGACGAACCAACCAAAAGCTGCTGAAAGTAAGAAGAACAGCTTTGATATTTCCTCTTTTTTGCACATTCTTCTGCCTTATCCACAACTTTTAATCCTTCCTCCTATTTTGCTCCTTGTAGCCCTGTCTCAATGTGTTTCTCAGCACCGATTAACAAATATGTACTTATAGTTCTTCATTTATATATAAAGCATTTTAAAAACAAAAGGCAACCAAAGTGCTGTACAGGTTAATCAAAATAAAATAAAAAACACAAAATTGACAATAAACAATACAACTGTCATAATATAAAAGAAACAAGGGCTTCCCTTATACTCTATGGAGTTAAAAGCCAAATTGAAAAGGTGAGTCTTTAAAAGAGATTTAAATTTGTTTAAAGCTCCAGCAGGCCTTACAGAAACAGGGAGACTATTCCACTGGGGATGTGAATATAAAGGCTCAGAAAGATGAAAAAAATGCCAAACCATTTAGACATTTAAAAACTAAAAGCAAGATCTTAAAATCAATTCTAAAACAAAATGGGCAGCCAATGGAGGGAATACAAAATCATCAAAATCAGCTTTACCTGCTTCCACTAGAAACGGCACACATAAGTCTTCCAAAAGAAAAATAATGTAGTTAAACTCTCCACATTTAGATTTCAATATTGAATTTGTGTGTTTTGCTGGAATAAGTGAGATCTATGAAAACTCCACTTTGGAACCAACAAGGATCAGAATCCAGAAAATTTGCTGTCAATTCTATTTTGCTACTCAGTGCACTGTTTCACTGCGGTGACTTTTTATCAGACAAAATTGTCAGTCTTTCCTTTGACACAAAGCTCTGAAGTCACTAACCATTTTAGGCTTCTTTATTTCTCTCATATTGCACCTGTTAGGTATATTTGAGCTTATTAAGAGTTGTGTACTAAATAATTCCACCAAAATGCAACTCATACGGCTCTGAATCTTGTTAATGTCAAAAGAATAATATGGATCAGATGTCTGAATGTATTGTAGTTTTTACAGAAACATAAGCTGATCTGTGTGACATGGCTGCATGTCTATCTGTATACAGAGTGGAGACCTGACATTTAATGTTACACATTAAACAGCCAGGTGTGAAGACTCTCAATCAGAACTCACCACTTGTAGTCAAATCACTTGAGATGGATATTTAACGACAGGTATGAACAGGGCCATAACGTTTGTGTCCACGAGAGTCAGTGGTGTTTTGGTTGGTAATGATTTTCTACCCACTGTTGTAGTTGTTCTATTGTGGCAAACTTTGTGTACCATACTTTAACCATAATTTAACTGGTATTTTTTAAAATCAAATGCTTTGGGAATATGAGCAGTGTTGTTTCAGGGGTTCAAATTGTGCTTTAAGTGCTTTCAAAGTGATCATCACCCTGGTCTTGCAGGGCTGCTGGTGCTCAGAGGAAAGATCAAAGGTGTTAAACAACTCATCCTGCTACTGCTGTCAATGGGTTTATTAGCCCGTGCCACTGAGATGTCTCCTTCATTAGCCTCAGTAAAATGTCAATCACTGGATGTGAGTGTGAATGAGTGTCCCTACTCAGCAGACACGTGTGGAGCCTCTGAAGTGCTGGGACTGATCACTCACTGAGCATCAGACATCAGATGAACATTAATGATGGAGAAAGAGATGAGGGCCCCTGAAAGCATGCATTAGTTAGAGGGCATGGAAGTGTGTTTTGCTGATGTGTCCTTACATGACAGAGGGAAACCAATTGTCAGCAGGCGGTATGGTTATGAGCCACTGGGAAAAGTGAAAGGGCGATAATGTTTCTGCTTGTTTGTGTGTGTGTGTTGGTTTGGCTGAACAGTTAACATATTATCTCTTGAACATTGAACAAACTTTTTTAAAACTCAAGATGTATTCCTTGTATGTACACCTACAACCATAGTAAACGTAAAAATGTCTGTAACTGTGAATTTTACAGTTGTTGAGCTAACATTTGGTGTGGTAGTAACTGATATTCATTCCCAACTTGTCCTCCAAGTGCTGATTGTGCAATATCAATTTTTGAAACTGTCCTATTGAAGTCAAGTCAACTCTGTCTGTTAGTAAAATACTTCATTTTAAAACTTTCAAAAAAAAAAATCACTGAGTTGACATCACCAACTGATTAACTTTTGAGGTCATTTTAATTCAAGTTGTCTGTCACAGCCAACTGATATTTGAAAACATAAAAATGTTTGTAAGTCAGTCAACTTTACAGAAATTAAGCTAACTTTAGGTGAGAAATATGCATAACTCCAAGAAATGTTATGTCTTTCATTATATGTGCATTGAAAGCGTAAGCGCTAAGTTTACAGCAGCTACATTTAAAATATTTTCATGTTTTGTGCATCCTTAGACAAGTGATTGTCTTTAACTTTTGACTGGAAATAATTTGATTATTTAAATATTAATGTGTCAAAGAAAAGAATCCATCAAAGTTGGCTGAAAACTAAACCTAATATCATAGCATTTATTTGTTTACAAGTATAGAAGTATCATGCATCATGAGACATTAAGTACAACCAATGTTTGAAGTCACCCGTTCCCCTCCTAAACCTGCAGTATTCATTCAACCCAATAATGTGTCTGGTTATTTGAATTTTGCTAAACTATAATTAATTTTTCATGCTTGAAATAGTAATATCGGAACAGGGAAAAACCAATAGCCATTTAATTGGTCGATAACGTTCACCCTGTTCTAAAATTGTTTAAGATCCATATTCTTTGACTAAATCACAGAACAACTTTCAGCAGAGCAGTTACATCAAGTCAAATGCATTATTAATGTCATGCTTTACCAACTTTGTCATGATGATAAATTAAGAATAAAAGAGTTCTAATTACATTTAGATATAAATGATCTCACATACAGGGTTACAAGTCAAACTCCAATTTAAGGTAAGACTCAAACTACAAACGTTTGTGGGTTTAAATCAATTCACTGAGTTAACAGGAAGGAAAAAAAATATTATTGGAAAATTGAACAGAGAAACAAGTAAATAAGAAAACAACACTGTCACTTCGTCAGACTTAAAGATAACATAATTTGAAAAGTTGTGTAGAATCTGTTGTGACATCAAATGATTTGACAAAGTTTACGGCAATGGCAACATGCTGTGAAGATAAACATGCACACGAGGAGAATTACATGGCATCCATCAGAGAGGTGCATTTTTCATCCCTGTAAATAGCTGCAGGTATATTTTTAACAGGCTTTATGTTCCACGTTCATGTATTTATGAGGAGCATATTTTGAGCTGATGTGAGAAGCCTGTGAGATTAAAAAATGTGAAACAGGAGTTAATTTATCCCTCATACACTCTTTTTATTCTTTCACCAACTCACGTCATGTCCATTTTAACACCCGAGTTCTGCGGTTAGAGGATAATTGGAACTGTGTGTGTCTTGTCAACTGTCCCACTGTTGTCTTTCACACTAACTTTTAGACCACATTTGGAGTCCATGAAACACAGCAAGTCATCAATTCAACAACTGACAGCGTTTAAATTAAAAGAAAAAAAAAAAACTACAACAAAGAGAAAAAGAAATCAAAATGTGAAAGTAATAAAAAAAAAATACTATGTAAAAAAACATACCAAGCAAATACTACAGTAACAGACTTTGATAATAGCTGTTTTCATCATCAGAAATGTTTAAGCAGATAATAGTACACAAATTTTTCATACCACATTTTTCATTTCAACAAAATACAAGATAAGTAATCAAATCAAATCAAATCAGCAAATAATAAGAAAAAAATGCATATTATACTGAAAATATCTGCTTTAGCATCTGGGTTCCAAAATTTTTCCCCAAATAGATTCAAAAACAGACATTTCAAAAATAATTTGTTTTTCAGTAAAACATAGAATGGATTTTTATTGAAAAATAAAATAAAATGAAACTAATATAAAACTAAATAAATCCATCTGCTGATAACTTCAGCTTTACACATTCTCTCATGTTTTAAATTAATCTGAGGTATATTAACGGCTGTCCTCAAACTGCAAAACTGTATTCAAGTCTCATTCTGAACAAAAGCCTGAAGGTTTCAAAAAGATTTTTTAGGAATTGATTAAAACGGCGTCTATCCTGGTGGTCGCTGTTGGACATTTCGGTCAAGCATAAAAAGGTTATCAGGTATTGACCATCCTGAAAGCTGACATTTCCTGGGCAAAGCCCCGCAGTGTTTGAGAGGCCAGCAGCATATTTATTAGCATTATTCAAAGTGAGATGGAACCATGTGTCGTTAAGTTTTTTTTTTTTTTTTTTGCTTATATTCAACTCAGTAACATTATTCCAGTTTTCTCTATAAAATACCTTTTCATATCGCGGTTTGCTTTGTCTCTGCAGCAGTTTCATTCAGCATCATAGAAGTAGGCACAATAGGCAGAGCTCATTTAGAAGGCCTTGATTTTGAAAGGCTTGCACAGGCAGATGTTCTAAACTGTCCTTTAGCTGTTGCTAGGTAACAAGACATAGTAGAACTAATGTAATTAGCTAACTTAAGGAGAAAATAGGGAACTTAGCATCTATTTCAGGTGCAGTATGACATTCTGTCTGTTATCACGGTGCACACTCTTACAGAAGCAACATGCCTGGAAACAACCAAAGGCAAGCTTTTTTTTCTTCTCTCTTTCTAACAGAGCATTGGACTTCCATTTAGTTTGCCCTGATTGGGCAACTGAAGTTTGAAAAAAAGAACAGTGGAACAGGGTCATTGTCTGCTCAAAGCCCATCAAAGCATGGTCATTTTCGACTAGGAGTGCAGGTGCTTCCTCAATAAAAGCGGGGCGACACAAGTGGATAAATGAGAGGTGCCTGGAGCACAAAAGCGGAATGCAAAGTGCTTCAAACTCATTCAAAAACAACCACAAAACACCCCCTGCTGCTAGAAATGCATCATGTATGATTATATCCCAGAGGCACAACATGCCAAATCAAACCTAATTGTGCCAAAGAGGACATTCATGTCATTGCTTTGCTAAAATCACAACCCTTGAATTTCAGAAATTCATGTCAAAGTGTTTTGAATCTGCATACCAAAAAATGTGACATGTTTGATTTAGTGAAAACTATAAACTAATGTGTTAAGAATGGTATCTGTTTCTGCAGAACTAAATATCTTGTGTTTTTGGTTTTGTAGTTTAGGAGTCATTAATGAAGCCTTAGCCTCTTTTTTTATAGACTAAGAAGGTTTCCTGAGTGGTGCTTGTTTTTTTTTTAAATACCTTTTCATTTTTGATTCATCAAGAAGTCCATAAAACTGAAAAGTATTTCACTGGAGCTTTTAAAGGTTCACTAAGCTAAAATACTTTTAATCACTGTAATATCAACTTGTATCTCTGTAGGATACAGTTTATATATATATATATATACATATATATATATGTATATATATGTATATATATATATATATGTATAGGCAGTTTTTTTTTTAAGTCTAGTTGCTTGGGAAGAAAATAAAACAAAGTGAAACAAGCATTCTTTGAAGTGCATATCGCCTGCTGCCTTACATATCAAAAGTTAAAACAAAAATGGCTAAAAATAGCTATACCTTCGCTAGTTTTTGCAGATATTGAGCTAAAATTTAGTGTGCTAGTAGCTGAGAGTCATTCCCAACACATACTCCAAATGTTGACTGTGCAGGATATAGTTTTAAGACTTTGCCATTAAATATTGTAGTCAACTGTGTCCGTCTGTTTGCAAAATACCTTGTGAAAAACTTGACAGATTTAAATGAAAATTTCAGAAGGTAATCATTGGATGTAACTCTACAACTGATTAACTTTTGTATTCACCCCAATTCCGGATAGCCATCACAAGTAACATTAACCAACATAAAAATATATATAACTCCGTCAGTTTTGCACATATTTGGCTGAATTTGATCTGACTGTAGCTGAGAGTCATCCTTAACAGCTTCTCTGAGCACTAATATATCTTATGAGATCTCACAATATTGCATGACATCATTCATAATGTCATTTACAGGATTTGACCAGAAAGGCTATAACTCTGTTCTTTCTCAGCATAAGATGATTTAACCTAAAACTCTTAAAAGACATGAAAATAAAATGGACAATATGCTTTTTTTCCATAAATGTTAGGCTTTTATTTCTAGCTAAATCTAAACAGGATATTCCTCATAAATCTAAACTTTGTAAATGGACAGACAGCATCGGTCATAATAACAGCCCATCATTTATCTCCATGGCATCTACATGATAATTACATCTCCTGACTAAACTGAGTTTGATTGGTCGAGTCAATAGTCCGTCTGATCTTTCACCTGACATTTTCCTGTCACACCATAAGGTGAGCAGAGCATGTTGTGCTGGAGTTCTGCAGACTCAGTGCCTTGACATTTCCCGGTGTGCTCAAGCAGTTTTAATACAAATCTGGCTATTCCTGCCTCAGGGGTGAAGTTAGATGTGGATTTGATGTGATCTCAACATCCCTCAGCAGCACTTGAACTCTTACCTGAGATGGACCATTGAGAGTGAGAGTGGAGATGATTGGCCTCATGCTTACTCTCCAGTGAAGCTCTGCTACCCCCCCCCCCTCCTTTTTTTTCCTTCAGCTGTAAAAAAAAGTAGCTTTAAAGGATGAGTCTCTGATTAGCGAGAGGTTGAGAGAGGGTAAGAGGGAGAGAGATGGTGTAGACGAGATGGACAGAGGGGAGGCGAGAATAAGGGGTGAGGAGGGGGGGCCTGAAGAGAGGAGCAGAAGAGCTGGAATAAGTTTGAGCAGAGACAGAGAAGAGAACTGAAGGATAAAGGCTTTAAAGAAGAAGCGCGTGGGTGGAGGTGGAGATCTGAGGCGGCGTATCAAAGTATGGGTGAAGTGCAGGAATGATTAAGAAAGGGAGGATGAATTGAAAGCAGCAATTAGGAGCACAGGAGATGGAGTTCTGTACAGAGGAGCAGCTGCACTACTTGTCAGCTGCACATTAAGTACAGTAGTACCTCTAAAATGTACATTACAGTTCTTAACCTTTATTTAGCTTCTAAGTACATCCACAGTGTTCAGACATTTGTCACTCTGCAGCATCATGGATGAAGTCTGAGTGTCTTAATGCTGCATGTTGACAATGGTCAGCTCAAATATGTACAAGGAAGGAAAATTATTATTTGTTTGAACCCAGATTCAACCCTCACAGTACGGTTTTCCTGTATTTTTTAATTATTTTTTTCTGTACATTTTTTGCAATCTAACTACTTGGTATACGTAGCTGGCATCCGGTTAAAAATTTTGTTTACAAATTTTAAACTGAAGAACACATTAACCATTGATATGAGAAAAAAATATTGTGGTGATAACGTTTTTTACTTTACTTTTTTTTCTTTAGTCTGGTCTTCATGACTCTGCACTGAGTACCTTGCAAAGTAATAAAAAATAATTTTGTCTGTGTCCTAATAGTCCTCTTCAAACCTGCCTATGTGTGCATCAGGAGTTCTGTGAGCAAACAGTTTGAGAATGATGACAGCTGCTCCATTGTGACTAACTCTACCTTGATGAATATTCATTAGATTACATTTTCAAATTGAGAACTGTAAAGTGTGAATATAAAAGTATATTTTAGTCTATTGTGTAGTAGCTGTAGCAGTAAGTTGAGACAAATAATAACAATGACTCTAAATAAAACAAATTCTACTGTCATCACCCAGGCAACTAATCCAATACACCATTCAAGTAATACCTTGACCTCTTGTTTCTCTCGTCTTCTCTGTCTACCTGGCTGTGTCAAGCTGTCACTCATAAACCAATCATAATCTAACATCTCCCTCCTCTAGTCCTTTGTCACCTCTGACCCCGCCCGTGAACTCAGGTCCCCTCCAATAAGGCTTGATGTCAGACTGACTCAGTCATCTGTGGCTGCAGACAGAGCCGCCAATCATCTGGGATAATCAGGATTGGACTGACCCTGGGCTGACCTGGCCTTGCAGACGGCTGACAGCATGAGAGGCACCGAAGTGGAACCTGCAGAGTATTTTAACAGTCTCCCCGAGCACCTCGGCACCAAATATGCACATACACACTTACATATAACGCCAAAGGCTGTAGACATTAGCAGAGCTATATTTTTCATTAATAATTATAGATAACAATGGTAAAAAGATACTAACAGTAATCACTGCTATTTATATTCTAATACAAACCATTGACAAAAATGATAAAACAAATATAATTGATAATAAAGTTGTTAAGGCATTGCAGAGTTCAAACATTCAAAATAACATTGTCTACAATCTCATGCAATATTCCTATATTAAATCTGCTAACACTTGGAATATGTGTTGTGAATGACTCTGACTTGGTCAGTTGATTGTGGTGTCCATTTTGAATCAAGTTAACTCCAAAAGGTAAACACTTGTAGACAGCAACTCAGTGATTACTTTCTGCAAGTTTCATTTCCATTAACTCAGTGAGTCATGAGATATTTTACTAAAGATACAGACAAGTGAACTCACGCACAAACACACACACCTACACACACGGACAAAAACATTATCCTGTTGCTTTTGCCTTTGGTAGTGGGCAGTAACAATTGCTTATTGATACATTTGTAAACTGAGACCAAAAAAAAAAATTCTTATATTTTAGATCTGTTTTAAGTATTGAAAATTTAAAAAGATGTTAAAATCTACATTTATGCAGCGTGAAACGTGGAACACTTTTCACCATCGTTTGTCATCATTACCTACCATATCTGTCAAGCAGCAATAGCTGAGGAAATGGTAGCTAATTAACATCTGCAACCTTTTGAGGTAATATGTCCTGTAATGTTTTGACATATTAAATTGTTATATTTTTTACAGTAGAATTCAATATTGCATATTTGATCAGTGACTTGACAAGTTAATAATACTTTTAAAATGTATCAACTAAAATAACAGTTTCAGTCAAATAATTTGGTCATCACTTCTTTTAAACTTGTCAAAAACTATAAATTACACAACTAAGTGCATTTTCAACATAGGCTGCATAAAATGTAAAAGTTAGCTTGATTATACAGTCTGTAAAAAAAGATGAATGTGCCCCCAGGGTCTGAAAAATGAAGCCAGTGTGAGAATATGTTAAACCTACAATACTTTTGGCAAAGTTTAAAGTTTTGAACTTTAGTGTAAGACTTATTTTATTTTGCATAAGAAGGAATTTTGAAAAAGTTCATAAGAATATGTAAGAACGGAAGCGTGCCTTTGTGCTACAAGTCACAAAGAAATTGACAGTGGCAAGCTTCTTCATTGCTAGCAAATATTCAGGCTGGAGTCATTGGTAGTTGAAATGAAATCTTTGTCAGATGATTCAGTATTTGATTACATAAAGTCAGATTCAAATTTAGGTAATTTTTTGCTCAATCTTGTGCTTGAAAAAAAGCAAAAGTTCAGTTTCTTTTAGGACCAGATGTTTACACATCATGTTTAAGGTAAAACTAATTTCAGTAGCAGCTCCATGAATCATTTTTAATGGTATATAAATTCTATCATGAAGCTTTTTAACCTGTATATTTTAACCTGTCACACTGACTTAATCTGTGTGAGTCAGGAACTGACATTCACCTTAGAAAGACTTTTCTACCAAACTGAGCGATCACTGAGGAAACATCACAAGGCAACTATCAGACCAACAAAGAATTGTGTCTCAGCTCAGCCTTATATGCACAGGTGGTCATCAACTCTCATGAGAAACAGCCCCACCCAGAAGGGAAAATGTCCTCTCCTTCTCAACCTATAATGCACATGTACACTTTGATTAATTTCTTTCTTTTTTTTTTCATGTTTACTTATTCATTTGTATGTTTCATTTGCACCAGTACACCAAAATGATTTCCTAGCCTGTAACTAGTTTACTGGCAATGGCAATAAAGTGATTCTGATTCTGATTCTAATTCAATCTGAAAATAAAGAAAAAACACAGAATCCTCACACTGCTATAGATCACTGCAGCCTGTAGGAATTCTGTAGACTGAAGAGATGTAATGTAATGTGTGTGTTTATGTTTACCTTTTTGATATATATATTTTTTTTTCATTTTAGAACTATAAGTATAGCAGAATGCTGCATTTACATCCAAAACCAATAGTGTGATCCCCATCAGCTGACACTGATTCCTACACAAAACCTTTAAACACAGACAGGGGGCCTAATGACCCTCAGCAATATTCATTAAACAGCCACGAACAAACAGGAACAGTGGGAGATGTCTGACCTTAAACAAGGTGCCATTTCTGCAGTCCAAATGGTCTGCTTTCTATAAATATTCTTATAAAGTCCATAGCTTGGTCAGGTCTCTGGGACTGATTTCCATTTAAGAGGCAGGTGCTCTTCATGGCAATAATAAGCATTTTCCACTATTACTTTTGTGCTTTGTACAATTTTTGACTCTAAAGCAACTTCACTCTTTTATTTTCACATAAACCTGATAAATTTAGACCATTTGCTACCTTTGCAGTAAAAGCACAATCTGGGATCCAAATTCAGCACCGTAGAAAGCTTGAAAAGAGCGACAGAGAGAGAGAATATGACGTGAGTAGCAGAGTTTTGGAGAAAGGTTGCATTGTTACTATTCAACCTTCATTGTCAGTGCAGGCATTTTTTTTTTTACTTTCTCCTTTGTCTGTCGTGTGCTGACACTAAGAGAGATGGGCTGTACAAGTGGAAATTAGAGTATCAAAAGACTGAAGGTGGGATGCATTCAGAAGAGGAATAACAAAGAGAAAATGAAACTGAAAAGTTCCAGATGCCACTTTTGAATCTTTGATCTTTTTTATTGGAGCAAAATAACTTCTTTACTAGAAGTTGGAATGAAATGAAATGTTTTGCTGCAAATGAAGTTGAAAACAAGAATTTGAAACTCTATTTTTTTTTCGTTATTAGCTTCCAAAAGGTGATTTTTGTGGCATTTTGATTTTATTTTATTTTTTACACTTGGTGAGAGAAAAGTGAGGTAGAGGAAAATGACAAAAGCCCACATGAACTTTGAAAGGTCATTACTTACAAGGCTTTAAAAAAAACAAAAAACTTTTGGAGCAGATTTTTCCTTTTCAGTTGACAAATATATGACGGTATTGTTAGGATTTCAGTATTTTGAGTTATTTTTTGAGTTTCTTTTGTATTAGGTTTATTGTTATTTCATGTTACTGTAATTCTGGTTTATTTCTTGTTAACCCTGTGTTTAGTTTAATAAGTTCTTGTGTAGTTTTGCACTTTGTGTCTCCTGTCATTATTCACCTATCCTCAGCTCAGTTCTCAGCCTGCTACACCCATCTGCACCTGTCCCTCATTAGTTATTAGCCACCTGTGTCCACTTACTAATCACCCTCACTCCATATAACCTGTTCCCCAGCTTCCATTTCTCACGAGTTCATTGTTGCTAAGATGCACTGTCTGGTTTCCTTGTGTCTGCCTCCTTGTGGCCTTGTTTTTGATGCCAAGTCAGCCCTTTTGGTTTTGTTCTTTTAAATAAATTAGTTTTCATTTGAGCTCCTCCTGTGTCTGTCTGTATTTGGATCCAAATCCTCCACAAACAGGACAAGTATTTTTAAAGACGTTTCAACATTTTGTAATATATGCTTGTTTGCTTTCTATTGAGTACAACGAGGGGGTCCGTGTCAGTTTTGTCTATTATGTGATTAGGCTAGTTTGACTTTTGAAGTAGATGCATGGTGAGGCTCCTTCTAAACAATAAAAGGCTAATTAATCAATCAACTGCATGCTTTGTATGACTAATTAATACAGAGGTATCTAAATGCAACATATTTCTTTTGTTTAAGAGGGGAAACATACTGGAAACTTGAAGATGAAAATTGTCTTTCTGAAATAAAAAGCTCAGAATCTTAAACTTTAACTAGACTGTAGACAACAGATTATATTGTACTGTATATTATTCGACTTAGACTAAGCTATCAGTTTATTTTTATTGTTGGTAAACATGCATTCATAAAATGAAAAAACTGAACACAGCCCACTCCTGCATTCATATATGCAACATTCTTGGAGAAGCACGGCAGAGTTTATCATTAATAAAAGCAAATTAAAAATTGCTGCTAATTTACCACAACAGCTCCAGATGTATTTGATGTTGGACTGAATACCAATTTACTTCTTTAAAGTAACTCAAAGAGACCAGAGGGTGGTTACGATGTGCTACATGTTGTGTGCAAATATTCTTATTTCAAGACACCAATGTGTCAAAAGCTAATCAGTACCCTCAGTATCTTTCACAACACATGCATACGTTTTGTGCATGTGTTCCTGTGTCCTGATGTTGAGGTTGGCATTACTTTTTATAAAACTGACCAGCAACATAACAGACTGGAAAAATGTCAGCAAACCACGCTTCAGTCCAAACACTAGGCTGCAACGTTTCTTAGCACATAATGGGATGTTTTCTTGGCACACGAGTCTTAATATCATTTTGCTATTATTTAAATGCCACAGCCTGTCTTGACTAATCTCTTTAGACAAAGCTGGCCAGTACAAAAAAAAAACGTTTAAATAAAGTAGAAAGAAAGATTTGCAGCATCACTGTAAGCATGGCAAATCTACTAAAATGATGTGGGGCAAACCTATCAGAATGTGAAAGAATCCTCCCTTTCCTAGCCTGAAAGTTAAGTCACGCTTTGAGTTTGTTTATTTGTTTCATAGTTTGGTTTAGTTGTTGGGGTCCTAGTTTTCATGTCCTACCCTTACAAAAAAATCCCATGAAAATCACATGTGACTTTCACATGTTATCACATGGGAATCACATGTGATTCCCACATTTCCACATGTGAAAACGTGATTTTTTTTGTGGATTATGTGAACCACATGTGGAAAATGGGAATCACATGTGGAAATATGTGATTTTTTTTGTGGATTATGTGAACCACATGTGGAAAATGGGAATCACATGTGAATTTCGTGGGATTTTTTGTAAGGGTAATGTCGTTTTTTAATGATATAGTTTTATATTTGGTTGAGCAAGATTGAGCTTTAAAGCATTTTATACCAATTACTCTTTGTGTGTAGTTTTACATTGTTTTTGTTTCAAACCTAGGTCCTGTTAATAATTAACAATCTGTTCTTCGATTACTGTAATGTTTGTGTGTTTGTCTTAGTTCTTGTATTGTTTTAGTACCTGCTATCTTTCCTGCATTTGTTATTGCTTTTCTGAATACCCTGCTCAGCAGTATTTTTTACTTTTGTTCTTTCACTGTATGTAGGAACAGTACGGTATGTAAGACACTGAAATGATCAAATTACAGCAAGGCGGCCTTTTGTATTGTTTAAGCTATGCATTTTGTCATTTTTATTTAAAAAAGACAATATGTTGTAACAATGTCACACCACCCTTCAGCCCAAAAGTTATTGGAAGTCATAAGTCAAACTCTTTACTACAAGCAATCACTGCATGCCAAATCTGTCAACCAGGAGGTTGCATAAAGAGGAAGACTTTTGCTTTCCTTTATTTAACTTAACCCAGTGCTAAAAAATTCTTGTAAAAATCCACAATGCTATGTAGTTACTTAAACTGCATTATAGCCTCACCTGTGGTAGGCAAATGGAAGTTACCCATGGTTGGAACCTTTTCACTAGACTTATGTATGTTGTTATCTTGCAACTTTCGCCACAGAAGCTGATATTCACTGCTGCAGACTGCTGACTAACTGGCAGCTCCTTGGTACTGTGAGTAATATATTCCTGCATATATTGTAAGGAACACTTGGTTGAGTTGAAGTAGTATTGCTCAGACAGGCTGTACTGAAGTGCTTTTCTGGCTTGACTGTTTGTGGAAAATTCAGGGCAAAGCCCAATGTAGATTTTTTTTTTTTTTTGTATGAAACTGAATAGAGTTATTTGTTTTGAAGTCTGAGACAGAAATCTCTGATTTCAACTTGAATTTATAAAATATATCACTTAAAAGCAAAAACAAAACAAACAACAACAAAAAAACCTTAATTGTTCATTTTATTTGTGTATTTGTTCAATATAAAGTTATTGCTGTAATCATTGTTATTCAAAAAACTTATTTTTGAATTGTTTAAAATCAATTATCTCAAATACTAAAAAAAATTATATTTTTTGTCAGCAAAATTCTTTTGACTGGCACTCCAATCTTTAGGGCATTTATATCCACAACTTTGAGGAATGACACAAAAAAAGGTTTTATGGAAATATTTCAGAAGATATAACTGCAATTTTTTGAACTGTTTCCTAGTCAGTATGTGTATTTTATGTGTAACAGTTTGGTTGCACATGAAGTAACTGCTTCCCCCACCCCCCAGAAAAAAATCCAACTTCTTGTGCTGAGAGTATAGGTGCCAATTTGCACCAAGAACCACAAATGATCTTGACTAGTAGAAGGTGAAACATAAGGATATAAAAAACAACAAATGCAGGAAAAAAAGTAAATCCTCAGTTATTACTCAGTAGTCAGTGAATCTGAAAAAGAAGTAAATAAGTACTAGTTACAGGAAAACAAATAAAGCTTTTTTCATTTATTGTAAACATTTCTTATTCTTATTATAAACTATAGATCAACTATTGTTAGTGTAAGCTGCTGTTGAGAACCACAATAGCTTTAATGACAGTCCAATTTTAAGAAAAAGCTAAATATATGTGGTGGCAAATTATCTACAAAAATCATTAAAAAAAAACAAAAGAATCCTAGCATGCCTATAATTTCTTGGGCAAAGAAAGACTGAATGTCACTGAAAAGAGTGGCTACATGTTTTAATTCTTTGCTGAGTTCAGGATTTTTTTTTTCTCTTTGAGTTTGAAAAGTCTCATAAATAGGTCAAGTACTTTCTGTAATAGTTTTGAAAAGTGTTTTAGGATTTTATGTTTAGATTTTTAAACATAAATTCAATTATCGCTCCAGCACTTCTTTTTTTCTCTCATATAAAATGTGTAAAGTTTTTTACTGTAAAGAAAATACACTGAGTTCTTACAAATAGTGCAACAAGTCAAATAAAAGTGAAGTATTTGTCAAAGAGCATACAATCAATGCTTATTTGCAGTGAAAGCCACCCTTAAGTAACATGGCCTTCAAAGAGAGCTGTCAGTTTTTGCACACATAATGGAACATAAAATACCACCATACAAACAGAAATGTTTTTGAGCCACTTTGTCTGTTGTTGGCATAGCAACAAATTTAACAAGTAAGGTAAGGAGTGCTCCACTTACTTTGAGTCCCTGCTTTAACAAAAGGAGAAACAGTTGTTTAAATGTATTGTCCTAACATGGCGCTCTTCACAACAAATCATAAATGTATACACTCCTGGTTTGCACAAAATGTACAGATTTCTCTTGAGATTAGTTTATAATTGAAACAATACAAACAGGCTGAAATGAAACTAGATTATATTAGGCTGTTTTTTCCTCCCCGTTTACAGTCTAGTTTTTCATTGCTTTCTTATTCAAGGCCACTCTTTTCAACTAAAACAAAACCACAAATGCTCTGACCTATAGAAGGTGGAGGCAGTTGTGATTTATGGGCTTTTGGTTCTATTTTCATTAGGCTTTGCTTGATTTCTTGTTATTTTGTAAAAGCTTTGTTTCTGCACATGAGTTTAGTTTTTGTCTTCTGTATATACCAGTTGTCCTCAGCCATCTTGTCTCTGATTGCCTTCTTAGTAAGTTTTCTGTTCTGTGATAACTCACTGCTGCCACCTAAAGCTACACTAACAACCCACAGTAAGTATTTTGGACATGCATGGGTCACAAGGATTGATAACTCAAAGCAAAGCTGCAGATCACAGAGGGAAAGTTTGTGAAATTGTACAAAGTGCATGTAAAGTACAGGTTGCATATCTGGTTTTTATAATGTATGTGAATATTTTTGCACAGTGCCATGAGATGACATTTGTTGTGACTTGGCTCTATATAAATAAACTGAATTTAATTAAATCAAATAACTGACTTGCTTGAAGTGTAGAAAAGATTGTACAATTAACTCATGAAAAAGATGTGTGATATATCTTCATTGCATATCTTGCAGTAAACCAGTCTTATGTGTCAGGAGTACAGGTTGCATTTGTGGCACAAGTGGTTAGCATATGACAATCATTTCTGACTTGCATCAAAAGTAATGTGAGCAGTGGTATAAAAACTGGTCCATAACATGTCTGCAGCATATCTCATCCTTAATGCTGTATTAGCTAAGCCACTATCACTGTGTGCCGTTTCCTCAGCTTCTCTCAACTACTTACAGATTCCAACACCTCAGTTGTGGTGGAACGGCAACAACCATCTTTTTCCCTTCTACAATGGAACATTCAATAAATTGGTTTCTTCCCACTACATAAACCAGGAGTTTTGTTCCTTGTGTTGCATGCAGGTCATGTGAGCTGCATGCTCACCACACTTATGGATAGAAAGTTAAATATATTTCTGACTTGAAGGCCACACAAGCGGCAAGTACGGAGTACTTGTGTAGTACTTTTGAGGTATGTGTAAAATGTATAATGACCATGTATCTTACTGTCATTGCAAAGCTCTTTATAGCCATTTTCCTGACTTAGTTCAGGCAAACAGAGGAAGTCGAGGTTCTGTACATAATTTATGCGTTCTTGATTTTTTTGTTTTTGTTTCTGCATGTTCTGCAAAATTTGGATGTACAGGACCAAAAGGATGAGCAAGTCTCAAGTACAGTTTTGCCAAACTTTTCCCTGTAGACTGTTCACTTCTGATGAGTTGTGAGAGAGACAAAAGTAATCACCTGCCTTAACCCTCCTCTGGCCTTCGGGGGAAACTGACCTGAAGTTACAGGGGTCTCTCTACCTCTCTATAGCCTTCTCTATCTTTTGAGAGCTTCAGGAGGGTTAACACTTATTCTTCTTAGTTATCTCAATTCTTTTTCAAGTCCTTGTAGTTTTTATCAGTTTCCTATCATCTGTGTCAGGTTTACACAGTTGCTGAGTAGTTTGTGCAGCGTTAATGATCCACACTTAAATTGCACTTCTTTAACCACTCCAGATTCTGCAAAGTGTTTAAAAATGTTTCTCTTTCCCCCATTTGCACACAAACCAGTGTGTTTGATTAAATGTTTTACACTCCATATACAGCACTTTCAGACTGTCACTCATACACCAGTAAGCATATGGGAATCAGTGGGGGTTTCAGTGACTTGCCTAAGAACACCTTGGCATCCTGCAGGGCCTGGGGATCAAACCACCAATCCTCTGACTGGAAGACAAACCTCCCTACCACTGGGCCAAAGCCAGTGTGATGGGCATTTTTTCTGCTGGGGGACTCCAGTGATGTTTGCACTTTGTACTGATATTTAAGCAAGTAGTACAATTTAGTATAATAACATGAGTCAAGATCATGTCCTAAAAATGATCTAAAAAAACCCCAGCTAACTCAAAAGGCAGCAGTGTTGGAGTTCTGAGAAAAATTAACTAGAGAAATCATTTATTCAATTTTAGCTTCAAAATAAGGAGTAGAATTAAAACGTGTGTTCTTACAAGTGAAGCTCTTGACAGATCTTCATGAGATCTAATGGTGTTACGTTATTCTGAAACAGGCTCACACTTTCAAACTGTAGGCTGTTGATGCTTCAATTTCCAAAAATAAAACTGGATGTAGACCCTCCTGTTGCATGGCTCCTCTGTTGCAGAACAAACATCCTTTAAAGACAAAACTTGAAACTTTCCTTTTGAGTAAAGACAGGGCTAGCTTGCATAACCCGAAACAACCTTATTGGTATGCTGCTTTAGGCTTAAACTGCAGGGGCCATAATCTCTCTTAACTGTGTTGTCTTTACACTTTTTTATATATGAACTAGTATTTTTTTGTTGTTGTTATCTATCTGGTTTTTTGCAGAGTTGGAGAGCTTCTGCCCTGACGTAACTTTTGTTGTGACTTAATGTATTGCAAAATAAACTAAGCTGAATCAAATTAAAGTTCCATATGTTTCAGAACCAACCTTTAGTGTTGTTTTACAACCTTGAGCAACAATGGATAGTTTTTCTCTGTCCTCTGAATTGACAGACATCGTCGGAGTCGAGTGTGTCAATATATTGATCAGTCCCACCCGTCTCCTCACAGCACCTCAGTGGTCTCAGTGCTTCTGTGCTGTGAGTTATGTTGAGAAGTTACAAGAAAAATGATCTGTGAGGTTAAGGTGCCCTTGGAATTGAGATATTTGTTTGCTTAAGTATTTCACAAAGTTTGGCTCGGAAAGAAAAGGGGTCATTCTGACTGCAGCTGACAGTCAAACAGTGGAAACTAATTTGAGGAAATAATAAACACGAGATGAAACTGCTTAAGTAATTATAAACATTAGGACATTTTTCACCTTTTAATAGTTGCACAAGAAACAAATAGTTATTAGCAATTTCTGTCTCTTTTTCTTTTGTTTTAAAGTTTCCTCGAAATTTAATCAATGTTTTTCTAAATGTGTGGAGGTGGAGTTAAAGAGTTGAAGTGTCTTCAGTATGAGTTCAACGTTTCAGGCGATTTGATAGCAATGGGTCAGCCTGACACCCCTGTTCACACTTGCTGGTATATTCTGCTCCAATAATATAATGCAACATGATGCTGCTCAGATTGTTGCCCTCGGATTGAAACAGCACATTATAGATTAGGTTGACCACTGCGAGTCCAAAAACAACCCAAACAAACATTAAACTGAAGAAAAACTCACCCATACAATGTCCTGTAATCCACTTTGATAAATAAAATTTGACATTTATATTAAGGATTTTGATAAACAGTTCATTAAAACTTCTAGTTGCAAACAAAACAAACAAAAATAAGCAGGATCTTTAAAAGATCCCTAAAGATTACTGTTTATCTCTAATTAGCAAATAACTAAATTAAATTTTGACCACCAGTTGACAGGTTTCGTAACCCTGGACCTAGTTTATGCATAAAAAACAAAACAAAAAAACATGTTGACTCCTGTCAACATTATATCAAAGTTTTTGGTTTTTTTGTATATAGGATTCTTCATAGTTTACAAATAAATTTGTCTTGAATATAAATGTTTGACCCTGTTGTGCACACGTATGCAATGGTTTTTCAGCATAAAGTTGAGGACAGAGGAGTTGTTCTTTGTGTCTTGTAGGTCTTTCCATCTTACAAAAAGAAAAGTGCATGGGTGGATGACCCAGATCCTGCAAAAGAAAAGGCAAACAGAAATTGGACAGATGACAAAGGAGAGGAAGGAGATGAAAAATTTCGGAGTGCAAAAAGAACATGTGTGGCAAGAAAAAAAAATCAATGTGCCACACACAAAAGTGGATCATGGGTGGGAAGAGAAGTGGACAGAGTTTTACAGAAAAGGCTAAGGTGGCGATGAAATGGTGTGAGTGGGAGAGAGGGGTAAGGCTGCATGATGAAAATGAAAGGGAACAACCACAGCTGATGAAAAGATAGATGGTGGTCCATTCGTAAGGGAACGTTGTAAGGAGAGAGCTAGAAAAGTGCAGCACTGGGTAAGTAATGAGAGCAACAGGATCAGGAAACGGAAGTAAGGAGAAACTTCGAAAAACAAAAAACTGAAAAAAAGGAATAGAATGAAAAGGTTGGGAAGAAACAAAAGATGGAGGAAATGGGTTAAAGTTAATAAATAATGTTCTCCCTTTCTCAAGCAACTGTTCAGGCTTCATAATACACTACTAAAGCTGCTGTCATTGCATTGCCTTCACTCCATTCCAAGTTAGTATAATTTATTTTTGGAAAACGTGGGACCATAAAAAGATGACTGAATAAACAGGAATTATATTTCTCGTTAAACACATGTTTTGTTCAGTCAGGGCAGGCATTGTAGTAAAGCTCACTGTCATCAAATTCAGTCTCTGCTGATGTGAACTGTTTGTGTGGAGGTCTTAGAGGCTGTGTCTAATCCACCACTGGGGAGGACAAAACCTTTCAGTGGGCCAAGACCGATCGAAATGAGAAGAATAGTTGATCAACCCTCCAGAGAAGCATGTTAGTGGGAATATTCAAGCCTGGACTTTCATTTTTGCTTCTAGATATTCTCTTTTTTTTCCATTGAACATTTGCATCTAATTGACTTCACTTTAACCAAGAGAAAGCAGTGCAACGCTCTTCTGCTCCTAAACTTTGTGGGGATGAATTAAAACTGCAGCAGAATATTGACACCAAACACGACTCAAAGATTTGAAAACTTAAAGAGCAAAGAATTCCCATTGTCATAAGCTTTATGTGAAGCATGGACAACAGTACTGATATGAATCTTAAAGGGATCATTTAAATATCTGTTAGTGATGGTTTTTGGAAATATCATGAACAGTTATGATGTGTTGGAATAGCCCTTTGACAACCCCAGTTTGGAAAAATAGGGTTTAACTCTGACAGGATTGATGAACTAACAGATAGCAAAGACCAAAGTGAACTGCTGTTTATGTGAATGCTATTTTATAAACCTTTACAGCACCACCCGTTTTATGTTTTACAGTTATTTCAGCAGAAGTATTGTAAAATTGCTGCTAGAAGTTCTTCCAGGTTGCTGTTGTCACTGTTTGGGCTTCCAAAAAACCATCATATCCAATGAAAATATCCAAGTAATGTAAAATCCCCTAAAAATAAAATAAGCAATAAACCCACCCAAACTAAAACTAAATCCTGACAAAAATAAGTTAATTAGTCAACAGGTCTGAGTCAAACAGAAAAAGAATAATGAGCAAGGAAGCCAACAACCCTCATATGAGGACTTGGGTCTCAGGGGATAAAGGCGACTTTACAGTGTGCATGAGTTTGTTCTACTTTGGGTTTTTATATATTTCTTCTGTGTGTTTGCAAAAGAATCTATTAAAACAAAGTGTCTCTGTTGTTTCTACACATGTAAAATGCAACATTTTACATAATGTAACTTGGACAACAAAGCCAATTGTTGGATTAGGACAAACATTATGAAAAGTAAGAATGATTCAGTCTCTTTTATTTTCATGTCATATATAAATCATAATCCTAGATTCTTGCTTAGCACTTTTGTTTTTATTCGGCTCTGTGTTACCCCAGGCTAAAACCCTTGTCTGCACATTTCTCACAATTCATTCAGTGAAATGAAAGCTTTTCTTTCAAACAAGATAGATGTTTTTATTTTTTTATTTTTCTGACAAGGGAGCTGCTTCTTTTTTTTAAAAAAAAATGCATAAGAAGTCTGTTTGTCTTTTAAAATTTGGAATTTTTGGATTGACTTTATCAAACATGTTAGCAGTCTGTATATCAATGAGCCTGTTGTAATTCAGTAAATCTTGCATGCTGTTTTTTTACTATCTCATGTTGCATTGATGTAGCGCTCATCTTCATTTAAAACAGAGGGCAATTACTTTCAATAAAAATCACTGTTTAAGGACAAAAGATAAACCTTCAAACAGAGCGATGCCATTAAAAAACGGTCTAGCACTCATTTCTTGCAAAAAAAAATCCTAACGAGATGACAATAAAACTGACCAGAGTTGAACTGTTTTGACGCGAGAAGCTCTGCAAGGCTAGACACCATTATTGCCCATACCCTCTTTTCTGACAGGATCAGCCCAATTTGTCATCCTGTATAGTAAAACATCGTTACGAGTGCTTTCTGGGTTGGATGGAATAAGAAGGACCATTGTAAATTACATAACCTGAGCGGAAACCTGCGGCGTACACACATGCATACAGACACATGCGTGTAGAGATGAGAAGCAGCAAAGGTCAGAAAGATCCACCAATTACTGCCACTCATTACTCAGAGTGAAGCGAGGGAGCGGAGGATGAAACTGTGGGCTTAGAGGGGACAGCTGGTGGTGAAATGATAATAATGGTTGGATAAATAATTTGTCTTTCTCACCAGCACTCAAGCCACCCCTCTCCCCTCACCCTCTCCATCTTCACATCCCGCTTTTCTCACTTGAGCTCTTTAGCTTCATCCCTCTTTCTCCACCATCTTCTCCTCTTTTCCCATCCAGAGGAGGAGCCGGGGCACCAGCATTGTCCCCACACCATCTTTCTCCCCCCCTTTCTCTCATTTATTTCAATTTGTCATGCTTATCTCTCTTCCCTCAGTGCATGAGGTTGGCGGGGAGGTTGAAGGTGGGGGCCGGGGGGAGTGCTGAAGAGGAGAACGTTGGGGAAAGTGAGGAGAGATGGGCAAAGAAATTGGTATCTGCACTCTTGTTGTAATGAAACATTTAGATGCAGGCGCGGCTATGCCTCTGCATTAATGGTTGGCGATGAGGGCCTTAAGAAAAGGGAGGGGTGGATGCCTGGTGGTTGAAGCACTTCACCCTAATAACCCCTCACATTCAGGTCAGACTGAATTACTGACACATAATCAGAGCTGTCAATATCCCTCAATCGGTGCTTGATTTTTTTAATTTATTAATCTATTTTTGTGGTTTGCAAAGAAAACTTAAGGAGGTTGCATGCACACACTAAAAACTGCTAGGGCTGGGTCAAATTTGGACCGAGCCTTCCCTGGCTAGTTTTAACTCGTTGAGTTGAGTTATTAGTTTGACCCAGCATACTTGGTTAAGCTGTAAACCCAAAAGTTGGGTTAAAATTATTAACTTGTTGAACTGAACTAGAGTTACTAAAAAGTTGAGTTGAGAAGAACAAAACAAAAACCCGCATTATTAGATAAATAAAACTTGGATGAGAGATGTCTAGTTAGAGATCATGGAAGAAAATCTCCAACAGGAACTCATAAACTGTGGACTGGAGCTTTTCCCACATGGTTTGCAGCTAGACTTGCAATGGTACTAGTTAGCTGGTGCCAAACACAAATAGCCTCAGCTGGCTAGCACCAACTAAATATATTTTAGAAAACTGAAACTCACTTTCTACTGCATATTAAAGTTGTTAGTAAAACCTAGCAAGTTAAAAAAATTTCTAGAAGTTGTTTTTACTGTCTCACCTTTACTTATTACATCCTACAGCAGAAATACACTTGGGTTAGGTTTGGTCAACTTTTGGCTTAAAATGGCAGACTGTGAAGAATGGCATGGCTCATCTTTCACCCAAAATCTAAGTCAAACTTTTCAACCCAATATTTAGTTAAACCAGTCCAGCCTATGATCCAATAGCTTTAAACCAGCAATTAAGTTATTTTAATATTGATCATATTTTTCACTGACAACAATTAATATTGACATTTTTTTATCTCACTCAAGAACTATCTTAGTAAACTTTCTTTAAACTGTTTTTGAGTTTGTACCGTGTTCTTTGGTAATAAAGTATTGAAGATAATACCTGAAAATGATGTTAGACTGCATGGATAGACTGTTGGCGGTTCTATGAAGAAGAATAAGGAGAAAATGGTCACTTCATGCTTTGCTCAACAAAAGTCATTCAGAACAAAAAAAATCGAAAACTTTGATTTCTGTGGAAGTTAAATAAATGTTGGCCGCAGTCTGAAACCGTCCCACAGGCCTTATGGGGCTCTGAGCTGAATTTGCGGCACTTGTTTCACAGCTCAGATGTGGCAACTTTTAAATGAGGCCATTTATGAAACACTGGCATAAATATCAGAGCAAAATGAGCTTTGTTCTCTTTTAAAGTGGCTTCTGTTAACATTTGAGCCTGTTGGTGGATTTCCAACAAGCCCACAGACTGTCACATAAGTGTTCTTGCCGTGGATCTGCCCTCAACACTTGTCACTTCAGATCTATCGCTTAATGCGTGCCGGTGTTGCTCCGAGGCTTTGTGCTATTATTTATCACTGGCCAGTAACTGAATATGACACTCGAAGATAAAGGCACACCCATATGCAGGCTTGTAAATACACAACAGACTGGATCACACAAACATTCACACTTTAAATACTAACCAGATGTACAAGAGAGAAAAATATACAAAGTAATATATGCAAAGTAAAGTGAGGGGAAGTGTATTCTCTTTTTCTACAAAGGTTAGCAAATGGCTAAATTTCTATTTAAGTTCTAGCATTCCTTGAAGTAATGTTTGAGGGAAGAGTCACATAAAAACCATTACTAGTCATTGTAGTGAGCACTGAAAAAGGAGAGGAGCGTATGTAATCTGATGACTGACTGCATCTATATAAATGTATAGCTGGTAAAATTCAGACTGTAATAATGCTCTCAATACAGAAACCCAGGAGACAGATTTTTTTAGTTTTTAACAGACTCTACAAAGACTACAAATAATAATAATTATTATCATCATTATTATTATTATTGTTATTAGGCCTCACAGCTGTCAAGCCTGATGTTGACATTGTCTGAGGGAAACTGTAATTTCTCTCAATTAAACATCTGTATTTCAGCTTTAGGAGTTTATATACAGCATTTAATTTGTACTCAGATGCAGAGTAACTGTGTGCCATTTTGATTTTCAGACATGAAAGCTACTTTTCTTTCAATTTTAGGTTCCGTCAGTTCTTTATATTCATTCTTATGTCATCAAACATATGTGAATTGTAATTCTATTTTATAATATGTGTTTTTGTTTCCATTGCATTTAATTTTTTAAGTAAAAACATTTTGTTGACATGCCTGAGTCACTGCAGAATTGGTAAATGAGGGAGAAACATGGAAACATCTGAAAAATCAAGTGTCAAAAAAGTGCTATAAATATAAAATAACATTTGAAATAAATTCATAAAAAGTTGTTGACAGAGTTATGGGTTTGATTGTGCTTGACATTACTGATGCACGGAATCAAGTACTACAAGTAGCAATATATTAAACTTCAGAATAAAAGTTCTCATTCAAAAAACAACAAGTGACATACAGATTGAAGAGTGAGCTAAGTCAAGGTTGTGCATCAGATTGTGTGTTGTTCATAATAAGCTTTCAGACTGATTTCACCTTCAGAAAAATAATTTAAATAAAAATATTACAAAATTGATTACATGGGCCTATTTCTATTATTACAATTTAAAAAAAAATATGAAATGCATACAAAATATTCTACATTTTAGAGTACATTTTTTTGGACGCCAGATTGTATCTTCATCCAGGTAGCTTGAGCATGGTTTAGATGAGAGGGTTTGATAGTGCATGTGAGAAGGTTTGATGGTGTATGCGAGAGGAGGAAAGTTTTTTCCCCTAAGGGGTCTCCCATAGAAATGCACACTATTGTTGGCAAAATAAAGCACAAAATAAACACTATACATCATGAGCATGACTCATCAGAAATGAAACAACAGAGCAGTATTATGTGAAACAAGAGAAGAGACTCTAAACAGCTTTGATTGAAAACTGTTATTAAGAGAGACAACGATGCCCAAAGACACACCTATGTTATGCAAGAAAATTTTCCTTTTTTTTTCTTTTTTTAATGAATGCCTTTTTAACTTGTCCTGCTTCTTCTTTTGTCATCCTGGGACACACACTATCTGTAAGCTAATGGCTGCCAGAGCCCGACGGCCTGCATAACTCTTCCCTGTCTGACACTGTACTGTCATATCCGGCCGAGGTTTCATTAATTCTCCATCACAGAATCAATGACTTTCCTTTGTAATGGATTTGCGGTCTCAGGCACTTTCTTTCGTTCTATCTCTTCGTCTTACTCTCTCCCTTCCTCTCTGTAGTCCAACCTCAGGGGAAGAGATGTAAAGACAAATGACAGAAGGGTCATTTTACCACAAGCAGAAATGTCCTACAGATCAGAGAATGTGCACACTTGTGAGTTGGTGTGCAAGTTCTGCACATGTAATTATGGCTCAAATCCAGACAGAATTACAGGGTATACCTCTTGGAGTGTTTGGATCAAAACATTCTGTGTGTATGGGGGATGGGGGTGGGGGAATTCTGCCATGAGTGTTTTCATAGATTGAATATGACGTCTTTAAAAACAGTGCTGTGGCCTTAAAACCCTCGCTGACACTATATGTTATTGTCATCCATTGGAAATCAGTTAGGGATGAAGTTTTCCAAAAATATATTGCATCTTCTTTGAACTGAAATGTCACTTAGTTTTTGGTCAAATCATTGCCTTTTAGACTACAACCATTTGGCGTGTCTGTATTTTTAACCTAATCAGAATAATGACAGTATGTTTACTTAAAATCACAGATTACATTAGTTGTCATGACATGAAAAGTTGGATTTATAACTTATCTTCTAATGCCATTACCCCCCTCCCCCCAACACTGTTCACATACAGGAATTATCTCACTGACTCAGTATTCGTTGCACACCGAGACTGCCCAAAACATTTGTCAATGTTCAAATGTAAACAAACGATCTGTAATTGTTGGCAACAAACAATGACTCTGCTGATTTTTTTCTTGTTTATTACAAAATATGCAGTAGACTTTTGGTAGTGAGTGATGTGTATGTAGTAGTTATTTTTATCATAGATAATACACATATACAAAACAATTCAAATAAAAAACAATGACAAATTGTGTATTTTGACAGCTATTATAACTTGAATATACAGTATTTAGTGACCATTGAAAACCATTAAACTTGTAGAAGAGATGCTTTTCTTTTGCTATTTTTTTCAAAGGTCATATTCAGCCTATGTTATCATTTTTTAATTAAAGAGCACTTCCATTAAAGGTGGGCAACACTTTAGTTTCCAATGTTTGTGTGAATGTGTGTGTGTGTGTGTGCATGTTTGTCTGTCTGTTAGCAAAATACCTCTTAAACCACTGAATGCATTTTAACAAAACTCTCAGAAAATAATTATTAGATGTACTTTTATTACTTTTTAGAGTGAACCTCACTCAAGATGGCCACCACAGCTAAATTAGCTTAGTAAATAAACATGTGGATATAACAGTAATTTTAACAAACATTGAGCCAAATTTTGGTGTGGTAGTAGCTGAGAGTCATTCCCAACACATACTTGCAACGCCAACATACGTATCATGCACAATTTTTGCTTAAATTAATTACATTTAAGGCTGTAGGCAATATGCATTCTTTCAAGGTTTGGTATATTTGCCTTTAAATTCTTTAACTGTTTTTTAATCAAAAAAAACTCATGTAGTGATCTTTACAAGTGGTTACAAGTGATGATCCAAAGTCATTCTGATTAATAACAGCAAAAGTTGTTTGTATCCACATACGGTTTTAAATAATAAGAGAACTGGTTTATTTTGTGAGCACAGATGCAAAATAATTTTTAAAAAATTTAAATAAAAGTTACAAATCTTTTTTTCAAAATGCTTTTTTTTGTCCCTTTTTTATTTAGGTGTTTCATAATAAACAAACCATAACTTTCTTTTTTTTAATTAGTCAATGACCTTAATGAAGAAGCGTTTATAATGTTTTACTATTACATGTTTGTGTCTTTGCAGTTTTATCCCAGTTTCGTCATTCTTATAGTCACATATTTTATTTGATTCCATCTATTAAAATATTCAATTAAAAACTGACTAATACAATATTATTCAACGTAATTGTATTTGCCATATTATTGCAAATTACTTGACTTCCCCAGAGACTCCTAACAAAAGGATCTGCCTTCCCCTCATGATTTTTAATTTTTTTAAATTTAATTCTTCACTTAAGTTTTTAAAATAAGGACGTGAGCAGTCAGGCTAATACCTCAGAGTTTAATTGATCCCAGCTGTTAGTTAACCATCAGCTCCTATTAGATCCTCTCATCACCTCGGATCTGATTTATCTGAAACCACTGTTATGTCACTGTATCTGTGACCAGTGTTGTGAAGTGATAAGGAAATTCTTTTTTTTTTTCCTTTACCTGTTCGTCCTTCTTTCTCACTTGATAGCAAAATGTGGCAGCAGGACTTGAGCGTTATCTCTCATAACGCGTGGAGGGGAAAAAAACAGACAGATATGGAGGTAAGCCCTGTCTCTTTTTTTGACCCTGCTGTTTGTCAGGAGACTCAATCAATGTGTAATTACCGTGGACGGCCATCATAAAAAACAATGCCAGGAGCCCTCTCAAGGTTACCCACCTAATTGTGTTATTTATAAATATGGAATGCTTGTAAATGCGGATGCCACACTGGATGGAGGTAACGGTTGATGGACATGATATATTTCCAATTTGCAGCATGAGATCTATGTAGACGGGTCGATGCAGCTAAGAGCTGTTCTGACTGTGGCTAATAATGCTGATAATGAAGGTTCATGCTTGAGTCTTGCTCTCAAGTAAAACAGATAAGAACCTTGAATTCATTCAACCGCATTTGAGATGTCAGTAGTTCCTGTGATAGTGTGATATTTTATCCACACTTCACAGGGGAAGGTGTGAAATATTAATGAAGTCAAACGAATGCCATAAATTCTCAAATAATAGCCTGTTTCATTTTTAGATACTGTGTTCTCCTTGATTCAATACTTAACAGTATACTGTATATATAACCTGGATGTACTATACATGTGCATGTTGTCATAGCAATATTTTCAGTTTTAAATGTAACATTAACTCATTTTTGCAGAAGCAAAACATTTTAGACTTTCTGATATGTAAAACTGAAGGCGGAGAAAGATGGTCTTAGAAGGTCCAAAAAGTTTTTTGTTATTGGTAAAGTTTATAGTTTAAGTTATAGTATTACATTATGACTTAACATTATATAATAAATACAAACAAAATTGGTTCCTCTTGGCCAGACTTTAAATATGTCCTATTCGATGCTAAACCAGGTTCTTTGAAAAGTCTGAATTGAAACTAAAAAAAAAAATGAAGTACTGTTTTATCATTTCCGAACATGTTCCGTTCTGACATGTCTATCTCTCATATCCTACTTAAACTTACAGCTCTAAGAGCAAAGCAGCTCACTTATGATCCAATCCTAGTCAGAGAATACAAAAATATTCCTCACTATCCATCATCCCGTTTAATCCTTGTCTTCATCCTCCTTTGGCTGCCAAGATCCTCATTCACTGAAACAGACTCTAATTCTAAAGTATCTATCAGCTGTCTCCTCCACAGTTAGTCACAGTGAGTCAGCTGCTTTCATCAGGCTCCCTAAGCGACCGAGCTCCCCTGCTTCTCCTCATCACTCCTACCCTTCCACCAGCACCTGATGCCCCCTCAGGGAATCATGTCAATCCCAAGCCTGTAGAAGGAGGACTGACATGGGCCTCGGAGGACAGCCTGCTCCCCTTTGCTCCCCTGCTCAGTGAAGGATGAAATTAGCCTGCGATGGACCGTCCATACCGGTGGGTCACTTCAGACTACCAGGCAGCCATGCTTGACCAGCACTTTACCGTAAACACCACCACTACAAACCGCTCTCCACAGCCTCAGTCTCCTTGCCTACAGCCTCTTGTAACCTCCAACTCACCTCACATTCATTGTGTCTTTTTGCCCCATAGCTTAAAGCCATTTAACCCCCCAGTAGGGGCTAGAAAAGCCAGGGTGCAAGGGTTGGAAATTGTTTTTTGTAGGGTATCAAAAATCTGGAGTTTAAGGCCAAGCCTTTTTGGTTTTGCAAGCAGTCTATGCTTTCTTCCGTCACATAGCCTAATCTTAAAAGGAATAGTTCAGTCATCTTTGAAGGGATGTTCAGTCTAATAACTATCTGTTGCCACAACATCAATCATAGAACACGGTGTATTGAGAAAGAGTTTTTTGTGTGTGCAGGTCATGACTACAGGCCAGCCAAACAAGGGCCAATTTTTTTTTAAATATTTGCATGATAGGGACTGTGGTAGATTGGCGGTCACATAATCCTGAGGCTGCGGGTACAAACCCAGGTTGTGTCAGGAAAAGCAGCTAGTTCAAAACATACTCTGCACTCTATGACTGATGTCATGGCTGCTAATTTGCTATTAATAGCTAACAGTCAGATCGTCACTTCAAAGCTGATTGGACTATCCCTTTAATATGTTCTGAACACTTTGGATGCCAAATTATACTACAATGCAGTCATTTGTTCTAAAGTTGAGCTCTGGTTTAGGTCTTTTTTTTTCACCAAGTATCTTTGAAATCTGCATCAGTTTCTTGGTAAAATTTGTGACAGAATGCAAGTGGAACTGGAAACCATAATTTATGCAATAACAAGTTCCCCATGTCTGCATATCATTTTTGCTGCAGCTGAAGCCCAAAATAGCCCCAACATCTAATCTCATTCAGTCCCAGAAAACACAAGAGCCGTCTTTTATGAACATTGGAACCAGAAGTCCCCAAAGTTAACAGTGCAATTACCGTGAGTGTCTATTAAAGAGGGCATAAAGGGTGGGTGAGTGTGGCTCACCACTACATCAGACACATAAAAAATCAGGGATCGGAAAAAAAAGGTGTGAATTCCCCTTCTTAGAGCAAAGGAGGACAATTTGCAAGGTTTTTAAAGGATGAGATAAGAGCTTGTCTTTAGTCTATTTGCTCCAGATTGAGTGCAGGATTAGTTAGACAAGAGAAGAGTTTGTTGTATGATCGAAGGCTGGAGCTAAATGACTGTCATTTGTTCTTCTTTGGAGAATCATCTCCCCTGTGTAACTGATTACTGCTGATATTTCTGATTGCTTCAAGTAAGTGTTTTTTCTCTGTTTGAGAATGTGAAACAGCATGCATATTAAAAACAAACAACTTATATAGAGTTTTTTTTTATTCTTTTTTTGTAAAGAATCTCTAGAATTTTACAATTAGAGATGTAATAATACAGATCATCCAACCAGATCAAATCATTTCCCTCTTTCCCTGAAACATGCAGCCCTCACAGATAAATTAATGTTAATAGATGGCTTAAGATCAAGGAAAAACATCAGATAAAGTAAGGCAAAGAAAAACACTTCCATCTTCACCTGCACGTAGTTAAATGGTACATGCAGCTGCTGTTGTCACTTTCAATAGACGTCACAGTAAAAATGTCACCTTTCAGAGCCAATTCCTTTAAAATGTCAGGGCCATCCTCGGGAACCTTAAAGGAAGGCATCTTTTTAAAAGCAATATCGGCAGTAAACATATAAGGCAGAAGCTGTATGTCTGCTTCTGCCATCAGAACGTGAAGGGGGATAATAATCGCTGTGCAAAAATGGTTCCAGCAAGGCATGAACTTCACCTTTTTTGTTCTCCTTCCAAGAAGGGAGGTTGTATCGTACTGAAATGCACCTATTTTCCCGCAAATAAAAAAACAAAGTGACAATTGTCATCCTTGTCTTCAGTTAATGCATTTCTAAGATTAATTACACTGATACTTGGTACTCTTGTTTTTAAAAATTGGTAAACTATTAAAGTCATTGTGTCTTGTTGAAGAAATCACACTATTTAAAAAAAAAACATTATAAATGTACATGACATCTAGGTCTCTTACTGGCAATGTGTCCACAAAATGATTAGTCAGTTATATCACTGGAAGTTCTGATTAGTTCTTTGTTTTATGACCTTCCTATTGAATTTAATCTAATTGCTGTATTGTTGACTCAAAAAGAAGCAACATTTTCCATACATGAAAATAAAACTGACAAATTATGTACTAGTGAAAATAAAAGTACTTCGGTAAATGATGAAAAAACTTATATCTAAATTTTTCACCATTTTGATGGTTTTGCATAAATCAACTATTCTGGTCACCATTCTCATTTGTCTCTGGTATTATGAATGGCTATCCAATGAAAAGTGTAAAAAAGAACAAACTTTTTTTTTTTCATTTCCAAGGTTTCTACCCAGTATGAACAATATCCAAGAATCTTTTTTAAGGATAATGTAACATTAACTTAAAGTGAATAAACCATTCATGTGTGCATGCGATTGATTCATACCATTTTATGATTATTCCCATTACTGGAGGCATAATTTCTGTCTCTGTGCAGCAGGCCAAATTGCACAAATAACAGCATGAGTTCTAGATATAGTATGTATAGGGCAGTGGCGAACAACCATATCAAGAAAAACAAGATGGTGGATGGCAGTTCTTGACAGCACTTTAACTGAACCATTTTGATTGTGATTGAATTTACAGTTTTAAAACAGTTCTGTGTTGGGCAAAACAAGAATAACCAAGGAAAGAACATCATAAAAATGAAAGTAGCATTTTTTTTAAAGAATTCCTCTGTCACTTAGGCTAAGGTCTTCAACAAAGATGTTGCTTGTTCTGTACTCGGAGTATGTGTTGAGGTTGACTTGCAGCTACTACCACATCAAGCTCTAGCTTAATTGTAACATAGACGTAGTTATAGCTATAGTTAGAATCATCTAGCCATTTTTGTGTTTTGCTATATCTCTTGTAGCCAGGCTGATTCTAAAATTCAATTAGCTGTACATGTGAATTCAGTAATTACTTTCTGAGAGGTTCATTAAAATGTGTTCAGTTGTACATAACATACTTTTACTAACACACACACACACACAAGCAGTTACATGACCACCCACTTTGTCCTCTATACAAAAAAATGAAGGGCTCTTTTTTTGCCCACAAATATTGCTAAATAATGATGGCAGTGGCTTCAGTATCCACTTAACAAAAATTAAAGCAACAACACCTTTTATACGTATTGGTCTTTTTAAATTGCTGTGTTTGTGAGTGAAAAGCCAGTGAGGGATTGTCTTATCGTTGCAGCAGTTGCACTAATGGTGGGTTGTGAAAGAGACTGCTGACAACTGCAGCAGTTAGGGTGATGAGGCCGAAGGGAGGGATGACAAGACCTGNCATTGCAGACTATGGCAAACATAAGAAGGGGAAAATAAAGAGAAGTGGAGAAAAGGGGGAAATTTCTCACTATTATGTATTTCACGCTAGACTGAGCATTTGACATATCCAATTTCTAACCTGAGACACTTACTGTGTTTTTGTGTAGCTCAAAGGGGTTATAGGGGAGGTTATGGCATTACAGATTTGTGAGTGTGTGTATTTGTCTGTGCTCACAGCAGTGAAGTTGAAGCCAGATAAAAAAGCTTTATTTTTGTATTGAATATGTTGTTTAAATATGCTTTCAGAATTTAAATGCAGCTATCTCACTGAAGGGTTGTTTATTTCCTATTGTAGCTCTTTAAATATTTGTGTGTTTGTGCAGAAAAGAAATGATCACTTCACATTTGTTGCTGTCTGGGGAGAACTTTTTTTTTTGCCCGCAGGCGAATGCATGCACACACACACACACACACACACACACACACTCCCCCCTCCAGCTTCTCCTGAGGTGCTTTAGGACTTCCATCACCATTATAAGCTCCTAAAAACCATCCTGACACGTGGACCACTGCTGTCATTCAATAACAGATTTTATTATTTTTATTATAAAATATTATTAATTTGGAATTAATTAAGCACTTGCTCATTTGTTTTTGTTGTTTTAAAATCAGATCTATCTTATTTACACACATTTTCTTACAAATTGCTCAACTTGATTTCTGCTGTCTTTATTTTGAAGTTATGCTTTATGCAAATTTTACTTTATGTGATTTACAGCAGTGAACAGGATAGTTAACAGCATAAGGCTAAAAAGATACTAGGCAAATTTCTTTAATTAAAGTTATACACGTTTTTTGTTTTTTTTTCATTGGATGTTTTATTTTATTTTCCTGCCTTGGATTCATCCACTTCCCTAAAGCTGACCTGGTAGCTCACCAATCTCATTGTCATAATTACCATCATCACAATCACTATTATCTTAATTGGCCTTATCTCCTCGTTAGCTGCTCGTTAGCTAATTGACTCTGAGAATATCCCTGCAAAAGCTTTGCAGGGCAACACAAAAGGCAACAGACGGAGATCAAGGAGAGACATCTGCCTGTTGAGAGAAGAGGAAAAACTGCGACAAGACTCTGCTCATCTGTCACTGTAATGACTGTCTCAACAACTGTACACAATTATGCAGAGGAAAAACTAATGCAGCAGCAGCCACCATGCTGGTTACACACAGGGACTCACACACTTTCCTAGTTGTACTTACAATAAATACATAGTGAGACACAGAAAGCCCAAGGAACACACAAGTATAGAATTGAAAAAGATCCAAATTATACACACACTATTGAGCTTCTGTGTGTTGAAAAGCCAATTACAGAACAGTTTAAGGCATGGAATGAAATACTGTAATTACATTGCACTGATCTGTGTAAAAAATGATCTGGGGCGGGGGGTAAAAAGCACAAATATCCAAGTTGTCATCTAGTCAAGCTCATTAAAGTTCTGAGTTATCCATTTAAAATGATGTATAAATGACACAAGAAAGGGTGAACTATTTTTGTTTTAGGAACACTACCTTATTTCAGAAATTTCAAACCTAAATTTTGTTCTTTTCCATTGTCTCCTGAAAAAAAGCCTTTTTTTCCTCAAAGTCATTACTTTTAAAGGAATTCTTCTTTTCTTCCTTTGCTGCTTTTGCTCTGTTGTTGACACCTCTTTGCTGCTTAATCAGTTCCTTCTTTTTCCTCTCATGTTTTCCTATTTTCCTCTAATTATCCTTACGTTCTCTTTATCTTCTCTTTACATTTTGGCACTGTGTTAGTCTTTCTTTCTGTCACTGTGTGTTGCTTTTGGGTTGCAGAGTCTGGCGGTGTCACTGGTAATAGGGTCCCATGGGATTTTTGTACACTATAGCTGAGTTCTGAGAACTGTCTACATAATGCGAAGAAATGGGGCATAATCTTGTGCTACTTTATAAAACAGGTGTATGTGTATGTATGCTTGCATGAATGCAAGCAGAAAGGCTGACCACAGCATAGGCCCTTTGACCTTCACAAGTGAGGGTAAAGACTTCTGCATTGTTTGTGTATCCATGTGCTTAGAGCCATTCAGTCATTGCCAACACCCAAGCAATCCTCTGAATACAATGATATTAAATCTTATTGTTTGCCTACTTATTACATCAACATGTGTCACAGACCTATGTTGATGTATTTATTTATTATCATCACACAAAGGAAAAATCTCATTTTACCAACATAAAAATCCACCTTGATCTGAACTGAGTCTATATTAGGAACAGGGGAAATATTAATTTTTTAACTATACCTATGTCCAGGGTGCAACTAGTTACCCTTGCAGAGAACTTTTTAAAGCTATCAAACCGTTTTTCTGATGAACTAGACAAAATTAAGACTATTAAGCAGAAGACATTTACTTATGTGACCTAAGTGATGACTCCTACTGCCAGCCACAAAGTAAATCGTCTTCTGTCTTTTCTGGATACGGTTATTTCACTTGTTGTATCAGAATTTCTGCATGCCGAGCTGAAAGAATCAACTGGAATGCCTCCTGGAGTCAGAATTACAACTCGGAAAGTCAAAAGTTCCTTACCAACTTCAAAATCCAATACTGCTGTCTTACAAATGAAAAGTAGTGATAGCTGCAGTGATAAACTTTTTATTAACTCTTCTGTTGGTGTGTATGTCCTTACTTCAGTCGTGCACACAGTACTGTAACTTTGTGTTGCTGTAACAGTGTTTGGACACAGAATGCAGAGAAATACATTATTAGGTGTGGGAATCATTTGACACAGTACCTCAAGATTCAGAGCTGTAATGCAATTACAAAAACGACTGTTGATGCATTTTAGTTACCCCAAAACTTTAATGACTATTGTGACAACTATCAAATTCTACTTTTTTTTCCATCTTACAACTGAAGCATGGTTAAAATTGCCACAACTTCATTTGCAGATACCAGTTCTTACTTTCAAGGTAAAGGCAACGTAGAATCAGGCTAACAACCATAGCATCAAACTAATGAACTACTACATAAACTCTTCTTCAGTCAAGCTTTAGGAAGGACAAAAGGTAACTAAACTAGTTGCTATTTTTGCTCATCTTTTTTCCTCTGCTTAGCAGCAGATTGTAGTGCCAACAGTCTGCCTGCTACTTGACCTTTAAACTGATTGCTTCAATATTGCTGATGCAAAAAATATATTTGAAATAAATAGCACTTGTTAATAAAACTTGAATAAAGGTAAATTATCTGATGTGTGTTTCATGAAAGCCAAAAGCAGAAAATGACCCTCTTAACAAACATCCTTGTAGCCTATTTTTGTCTTCTGTTCCTAGCAGATGGCACACCAACCTAAAGTTTGACTAATTTATTATGATACCAACTGGTACTTAAATAAAACTGCAGGTTGTTTTTTTAAAAGTTACCCAGTGTAGTTTTAATTACCTACATAACAAAGAAAAAATAATTGTACTGTGTACAGTTTTCTCAAAATATCTGACATAACAATTACTAATCTAGTTAGCCAAAGTATTAGATCATTTAGCTTGTTGTTTCATTAGACACATAAGTTATAACACAAGTCAAAGGAGTTGTCACTTTCGGATTTTTCACAGCTTTTCTTTCTCAGCAACCCCTGCCCTTTTATAACTGTCCATATAATTTGCTGGTTTCAGCAGGGATAGAGCCTCCTCCTACAGCCTCTGTCAACCAATTACTTGTTTCACTAATTTTGTTCTTTTCAACTGTGCAACATCTATGAGAAGTGTCCGTTTTTAGAGTTACCCCAACAAGTAACTGGAGATTCTGCGCAGATTTTCCTTGTCCTTTCTCATCTTTGTCAATCATTCTTTGAGCCTTTGGTGTGTTTGTCTTTCTTATTGGAAAAGAACCCAATAAAGCCAACAGCCAACTGGGACAAAATCACAGTGCAAACAAAATATGTGTGTGTGTGTGAGTGTGTGTTTGCATATACAGCACCAGTCAAGTATTTGGACACATCCATCCATTCAAACTGGGTAAAGGCTCTATCCTTCACTCTGTTTTATTTCTAAAAATTCAAAAATAGAAACTTGTTAAAATGTGATTAGTTAGAATTTCCAAAATCAAATTGCATAACTTTCTGTCATTTTACTGAATCACAAATCCATTTCATCCAAACTGGATGAAACCCACAGGAAATTCAAAATGGACATTAATGTGGAATCATTGTTTGACATGTCAACAGGTATAATGAGTTTATGGAAACTCTGGTTTCTCTGCAGACTCAAATACAACAAGAGACAAAGAGAGAGGAGCAAGAAAAATATTTTCTATTATTAAATTATTCTTGCTAAAAAAGAAAATTCCCCTGGGCTCATGAGTGACCATGTAACAAGATCCCTACTGTGTCTGAAAAGGGTCAAAAGTCCTGAGGGTCAGGTGGGTTTTATCACGGCGAACGTCTTATCTGACATTTGTCACAAGGACAAGCCAGAAAAGATAATTGGAATGAGGCTCTCTTTCTTCTTAATTTTTTTTTTTTTTTTTTGGTAACCCCCCCCCCACACACACACACACACACACACACACACACATCTTCTGTACTTTTATCTTAACACACAGTGTGTGCCAAAGTTTCTCTGCAAGCCTTTGCCTTCACATCTTTCAATATCTTATCTTCAAGCTAAACGCCCACGGTTGGCATTTTAGGACGACACATACCGACCGTGCATACACAGATAACCACCGATACAACTCTCTGTCACACACAATGGCCCACACACAAGCTGTGAGTGTGTGCATGTGTGAATGTGGGCGAATAAAAGGATGCTTATTTGTTGTCCTCGTGTGATGTGTGGAGTGATGCTTGTATGTTGGTTTGCATCTCTGAGAACCTGGGAGAGTATGTGTGCTTGCCTACTGTATGTGAGTCACTGTGTTGATGCATACATGTGTGTGTTCTTTCTGTGTATTTGACTGGTACTAGCGATGGTACGCACTGATTATACAGTAATGTCAGGAAGCCAGCAGGCAGCCTGGTTTTAGTCACAGTAGGAGGTTGCACCATCATCGCCATTATACCAGCCTCAGTTTCACACTGAGAAATATGCCAGCCCGGACAAAAGGGTGTCTTTTCAACATTTCATTTCATTCTGGTCAGACCTCAGACTGGCTGTAAATAGCATGCTGTTTCAGTTTAATTGCTAGGTTGAGCTGCAGATAAAACACTTTACCATGAAGTGCTGGTCATTTTGCAGGAACTCTGTTAAACACAAATTTGTGTTAACTGACACAAGCTAAAAGGGTGACTTTTTTTCCAGAAATCAAATAACAACACTTTCCCCTTTGTGTTTTTTTTTTTTTTCCCAGCATTGCAGAGACTTTCAATTTCTTTTTATGAGACGTTTTGTTTCCAGTTATAGCGGCCTTGAGAGCTCAACCGAAAGGAGCACAAGCAATTGTGGAAAACATCTTGGCATTAGACAAAATACAGACAGATTTTATTCACTAAAGACAGTCAAGAGAAACAGATGATTTCTTTTTTATGTTGAAAGTATTAACACTTTTTAAATAAAATAAATTACTGTTGCAAGGATCATTCGGAACTGTCAGTAGGGTGGTAAAAGGGCTTCACTGCCTGGTAAAAATTTCTGGTACCTCTTTAGAATAAAGGTAATTTAATAAATGATTTATTTTTTCCTCACAAAAACATTTGCTATATCTCTATTCGTTTAGATAAATGTAACTGTTTGCTAGTTGCTCAGCTTACTATTTTAAACTACATAACTTTAGGTGTCAAAACAAACTTTGTGTTTAGAAATGCTGGTAGATCTTACATGCAGGTAACTGAAAACTGTTAGACACTTCAAAATTAAAACATGAAAAATACACAAAAATCGTAACACTATTTAGCAAGAGACAAAGTAGTGTTCTCCTTTCTATTTAATGCACTGTAACTGCTTATTAATGATTTATTTGGTGTTTACAGCTTACAGCTTATTTATTACTAATATTTAAAGGTACCTTGTACATTTTCATTAATTATATATATATATATATTTTAATATATATATTTTAATTTGATAATGAAAAAAATCTAGTCATCCTTTTGTAGGAGTCAAATACAAATATACAAATAAGAAGATAAAAATATATTGGTGATAAGATAACAAAACTATACAAATTCTGGCTGTGCAAAGTGGGTTTAAAAATGAAGAAAGTAGAAAATTGGATGGTAACAGAAGAAATGTCAGGCCTAGAAATCAGCTGATAAAATAGCACTTCAAAGTTTTTTTTTTTTTTCAAGATTTAGGAAAAACTCCAGCAAAGACCTGACACAAGCTCAGCAGATATATCATTCTTCAAATCGTCATCTGTATGCCAAGTTATGCCAATAACCCTTTGGGAATCACCTTGGTGCTGTTAAAATACTATTTTACGTTTATCAACCAGCATTTAAAAATCGTGTCTTTGTGACATCCTGTGCCCTCGGTTTCAATAATTTAAGGATTGGTTCTCTGCTAATTTGTCTTTAAACACTTTTTTTTAATTTCAGAGTTTAGGATAAGGTTTAATGTAAGTATTGTAATGTTGTATCAGACACTGACGTACCCAAATAATGTAAAGAGATCTTTTGTAAAGAAGAAAGACAGAAAAGACACAACAAAACTGAGCAGCTCGTCTCTGACATGTAAACTGAAATTAACCATTGTTGAAGGCCTGTGTTTGTGGTTGAGCAGTCTAACAGCTTCCACGACAGGGACCTTAATGAGCTCTGTGCTACATAGCATCTTTGTTCTGCCATTCTTTTTTCACCCTCGCTGATTCTTCATTAAAGCCGTCTATATAACGAAATGCACAGTGAGAGGAGATCAACCTTCGTCCTGTTTCTACTATTTGTCATTATCTGCTCTGTTGCCTCGGCCATACTTCTTCCTCAGGACTTTGCTATTTGAAGAAGGAAATGAAGGGCTCAGCTGCATAGAGGCAATTAGGCTTCTGAGCTACGCATTTTCAAATGGAAGTTAAACTTTTTTCGCCTTAAAAGGGGTTTGTTTTTAAACTTACTTTTCTTTGAGAAAACTAAATTTGAAAGACCAAAGGGCATCCAGCAGCATGGGCAGAGACAGGCAGACTCTGAGAAATTTCCTGCTTAATGTTTTAGGCCACAGAGATGGGGAGGGGGTTAGAGGGGAACAGAGAGCGAAGTAGCAGAGCCTGGCAGAACAGAGAAGACCGCTGTAGCCGGTCATTAATAGTCAATCAGGATATATTGCAGGGGGATTTCAGACCATCGAGGCAGCTTGATAATTCAATCTGTCAAGCACTCGCTACAAGCTAGGCCAATTAACTGGAGAGGAGGCAGGTCTGACCCTAACATCCTCCCCCCTCCCTTCCTCCCTCATTCCTTCTCTGTTTGTAACATCCCTGGTGTGTGTTAAAACAACATCTATGCCAGTTAAACTGTCACTACTGCTGAGGTCAGAAAAAACAGAAAACTGAGTGTTGATCAGTGGATGTCGTACTATTTAATTTTATTGCTACGGTGTCTGCTTTAATAAGGAGGCAGGAGAATGCATTGGTTATGGACAGATGGCCAAAAACAACTGCTGCTAATTGACAGCTAATTGCATGTGTTTGACAGTTGTGCAAGCAATTTTACTAATGAAACCTGAGTGTTTTTTTCTCTCTTTTGTTAATTCATAGTTACATTTTTCACTTGGTCCTTTCTTTTTTTATTGCTACACCTGTTTCCTCTCACCTCTCATTGCAAAGGAGGAGTATGGTGAATTAAAAGTCCTCTCACCACTTCATCTTGCAGACCTTTTTAACTTTGTCAGACATTTGGCGCTCTCTCCAACGCTTCTAACCAATAATTCAAAAGCTGTTAATTAAAATGCTTCAAGAAGCAGCAAAAATGCAGCGTGGAGGTGTATGTAGATGGCAGAGGGGAACTGTGAGGCAGCGTGCAAACTTAACAGGAGACAAAAAAAACATATTTAAATCTTAACAGTATTAAAGGCTGAGCATTCTTTGACATACAGCATACTGCCTGTCACCTTTATATCAGAGTTTTATGTGGAGAAGTGATGGAGTTGTAGCTGTTTTGGTCGAACCTTGAGAATAACACTTTGCACAATCTCATGTGATATGTGATGTGAGATGTCACACTCTGAGTATGTATTGTGAATTATTCTCAGCTAAAACCACAAAGAATTTTAGATAAATATCTGTAAATTGACTGAGATATAGTCATTTTTTTGTGTTTGCCTAATTTAATTCGCTGTGGCAGCCATCTTGAATTGGGTTGACACAAAAGTCAGTTCGCTTTATATATATATATATATATATATATATACATGGATTATTTTCTAAAAGTTTTATTTAACTCTATCAAGTGGTTCATGAGATATTTTGCCAACAGAGTAACAGAACTGACTTTAAATAGTTGATGGCAAAAGTTTTAACGAAGATCTTGTGCAGCTTGTTAGCACTCAGAATATGTGTTAGGGATCAGACTCAGCTACTACCGCAAAAAAACCTTTAGGTTAATATTTGTAACATTGAGTTGAGACATTTTTTAAGGTGAATTGGCTGTGGCAGCCATCTTGAAATGTGCTGACTCCAAAAGTTTATCACTTGCAGATGTCCATTCAGTGATTACTTTTTGCAAGTCTCAATAGAATTTGTGCAGGGGTTCACAAGCTATTTTGGTAACAAACAGCCGTACAAACATGAACATGTTCACTGCGACGGGTGATAAACAGTCAAGATGAAGAAGAGTTTGGAGTTTAATTTGTGTGAGTAAATCCAGGTCTGAAAGAAAAACTTCATAGAGTTCAGTTGGTTAGCTCTGCTCAGCCCTTAACTGATTGTTTGTTTGTTTTGTGGTGAATCGTTTGCTGAAACCAAAGATTAATGTTATACCTTAAAGCTCCCATATTGCATTTACTGACATGCTAAGATGTTTTTTTTGTTTGAGGGGAGGCAGGTGGACTAACGTCACTAGATGTCTAACATTTCTTCTATGATTTTCACAGAAAAACATTCATCAAGTGACAATCATTTCTTCAAAGGACAAAAGGGAGAGACAGCGTTCTGAAAAACAGCTTGGGTAACACCTACAGAGAAGCATTTTGACTATCAAGTGAATGTTAAAAGGCTTTCAGTATCATTAGAATTCTGAATACAGGCTTTCCAATTAGAACCAATCCTGCTCTGTCAAGCTTTACAGTTGTCGTTGAGCCTCATGCAGGTTTGCTCTGTGTGTGTGAGTGTGTTTGAGTCTTTGTATATTTAATGTCGCTGCATGTCACTTTCTTTTTTCTCTCTTTTAGCAGCTGCACAGCCATCCATCATGCTTGCTGCAGGGCTAAAAAAAAAGTTGTCTGTGCATATTGCATAGCTGTGAAATCCAGCACATAATAATATCCGTTTTGAAGACCTGCTTTGATAGCCCTCCACCAAAGATGAGCCTCTAAAGAATTATTCAGATACAGCTTTCATGGAAGTGAACTCTAACTTTCTGTGAAGGGGGTGAGATGTAAAGTCTTGCATCAAAGGGCTTGAAAAGAGACTCCCACTCCTTCCTCCGACCATAAAAAACAGCATATCTAGTTTTGCAGTAACTCTTAGATGAGCCTCCTCCGAGGAGTCCAGAAAGCAGCAGCAGGTGGGGTGGGAGGGTAAAGGATGGAGAACAAGTTAAAGAGTGAGTTAGACAAAAAGGGAAAAAAGCTGGAGACTGGGGGCTTGCATCAAAATTCTCCACTTCAGCAGTAGCTTCTGCTTCATTGAAGATGACTTTTTGGGGTTAGTGCAAAAGGGAGCCTTTTCTTCTTTAAATATATAAACACAGTAGCAAACACACAATTTTCAAAGGATAAAAAGCTGAAGGACATTTATCTTAAAGCAAGGGTATTAAAGGTATACATACAGTTGAAACAAGTTCTGTGCCAACATGAGTTGAAAGGCAACTAAGAGAAGAATTTTTGGAGACATGTTCTTTGGTTTGATGAAATTAAAATTTAACTGTTTGGCCATAATGGCCATTGTTGTATTTGAAGAAAGAAATGGGAAGCCTCCATCATCTCAACTGTGAAATATGGGGGTGGCAGCATCATGTTTTGCAGCAGAAAGGACTGGTGCCCTGCACAAAATAGATGGCATCATGAGAAAAGAACATTATGAGAAACATTGAAACAACATTCAAGATAAAAGCCAGGAAGCTAAAGTTTGGGGAAAAAAAGGTCTTTAAAATGGACAATGAATGCTTCTAAATTAGTTACAAAATGACTTAAGGACATTGTTTGGAAGGGGCAAACACAAAGCCAGCCTAATTTCAGTCCAATAGAAAGTTTGTGGGCAGAGCTGAAAGGGCCTGTGCAAGCAAATCAGCCTACAAACCTGACTCAGTTACACCAGTTCCGCCGGGAGGAATGGGGCAAAATTCCAGTAAACTATTGTGAGAAGCTTGTAGAAGGATACTCGAGATGTTTGACACAAGTCATAGTTTGAAGACATTGATACAAAATACTAAGAAAATGTTTCTAAACTTTCTAAACTCAAAAAAAAAAAAAATCTCTCTCTCTTTATTCAGGCATTTAGCAAATAGAAATAATTTTAGGAAACCTAATTGACCTAAAACAGGAAAGGTTTACTCTGATTTAATTTCAGACAGTGAGAAGAAAAATGTATTTTATACTGTATGTAAACATCTGCTTTCAAGTGTATATCATTTACATCTTCGAACCATCAATGAAGGAACAAACATAGTCATATTTTTAACAACAAAGTCTTGAACCTGAGACTCACAGTGTTGACACAGTTTCCTCACAGTAACCTGTCAGATGGAAACACTACCATTGTTTGATCATGAAAGTTTTATGACATGTTTGCCTTTGCTCTGACTTACAAAACTTGTGAGTGTCAATTAGTGGGAGCAGTTCAAGAATCCCTGCCAGCTAAAGACAAACCTTTGTCTTTTTCACTCTAACTTCAGAGGAAGGAGGATTAAAGGAAATCAGGAATGACAAAGGAGGAATGCATGTAGAATTTGCATGGCAAAAACTCCTGACATTTTTGATTTGTTTGTTGTGCAGCAATGCTGTGAACTGTTCTTTGACTGTTTAGCAAGAACTACATTTAGTCACCTTTATTCTTGTTTAAATGTAAAAGAGGTCAAAAAGTGGGTGACGGTCTTGAAGGCAGTTTAATTGTTTTTAGATTTGGTTGTCATTTGATGTAAACTAAGTATAAAAGGAGGCGAGAAAAAAATATTTTCAAATTGAAAGCTTTGGTAACTGCCTCGAAACAATCATTGTGTTAGCAGTACCGTATCATGCATGCTATTGAACCATAGGAGGAAGCCAGAGTACCATTACAAACTTCTCAAATGCACAAAGAAAACATGTAAACTCCACTCATTAAGATTTAGTTTGAAACTGTTCTTGCTGTGAGGCAAAAATGCTAAACAATGAACACTCTTACTGTTTGTTACTTCTCTCGGTGGTGTCTTGACAGATGCTGGTAGCTCATTCCTTTGGTTCTGTCATTTGGGTCCATGTGGATCTGGTTGGTGTGTTCCAGGTTGTTGTCCATGTTCCTTGAGCCAAATGTGAGAAATCTGTAGCAGTGTGGCCCATTGTTTCTCTCCAACAACATGTGACAATCAACGTGGTTTATAAGACTCAGTGGTTATGGGTTAAATTTATCAAATTATCCAACATTCAGGCCTCAGACATATTTATAATCCCAATGTACAGTTTATTTAAACAAAGCAGACGCATCTATTTGCAGACAGTAGGTATCATGATCATTCTTCTCAATTCAGCAGCTGTGGAAAAGCTGGCCTATTGTTCAGCAATGAGATATCACTTTAATTTAAAAGAAAGCAAGCAAAGAGGACAGCACCAGCACTGATGTTTTCTCTTGGCGTTCAGTGTGTCTTGGGAGCTAATAAAAATGAGACTGCTGTGCAGTAACACCTTTAAACAGTGGAATACCACCACCCTCCACACTCACACACGTAACATTTTATTCTTTTTACTGGCTCAATAATGGGGTACTAAGAGTATCATGGAAGCTGTTTTCTTTCTGTGAGGGCTGAAGCCTAAAATCAAACATGGACACGTTGGCTTTACCTTCTCTGGAGGACATTGGGGAACAAAACAGCAGTGTGATATAATTAACAACTGCCACCTGAGATATGTGTGTGTCATTGTGGATATATTCTACTTGTCTGTCCGAGTGAGTGTGGGCAAGCTCATGAAACAGTGTATGGGCAGCAGACTGCTTTTGAAGTCAAAAGACCAAGAATGTGGTTTGAACCGGAGTTTCTTGAAATCCAATGATAAACTCTGGCTTTGAGAAGCTCTCATCTGCGTCATACCATGAAGGCATGCCCAGAATCTAACCCCATAACATCTGAAAGACAGCATGAGCACAATGCCCCGAGAAACCTCCCTAAAGAGAAACTCTCGCTATCTCCCTCCCGACAGCTCTCAGGGAAGTTGTAGGTAACAAATCAAACAAGGAAGTCGAAGTCTCAAAACATTTAAATAGAAAGAAGGTGCTGTTTAACAATGGTTCTCGCCTTATCTCCCTTCAAACACCTGCCATGTCGGCTGCTACTTATCCTCTGATTACAGCTGTAGCCATTTCGTTGTAATTCACAATATATATATATATATATATATATATATATATATTATTCCTGAAATAAATAAATATTGTAACACACAGTTTGAGATTCAGAAGAGGTGGGGAGAGGGGGGAGAAAGCATGTAGTGAAATATTCAAGTGAAATATGCTCTGGGAACATGGTGTTCTGAGATTGGAATAAATAAGTAGACGAGGAGCAGAGAGGAAAAGAAGAAGAAAAAAAAACTAGAGTCAAAAGAAGGCTTGATGTGATGTCTTGTCTGAAGTTTGGGCTTTCTCTGTTGCACTGTTTCACAAAACTTTCAAACAAGGTCAAATTATACCACGCAGTGCGCGGTAAATGACATGATTTTGGCATTTACATTATACATCACATCTCAGTGTTAATCTGCAGTGACCCTCAGCCCAGAAACCAGATTCTAAAAAGCAAAGGAATTTACTTGTTTCCTGCTCTGTCAGAACCCCTGAGAGGAGTGTTGTTGTTCCTCAGCTCAATGGAAAATTAACATATCTCTGATATTTATACTTAACACAACAAAAGAATGTACAAACATTATCCAGTTTAAAAAAAAACAATATAACATAAAGATGTTCATAAAGTAATTTATTTGAAATGCTTGAAATTATTAACTATAATTGATTAATTATGAAAACAAAATATGTATTAAGAGGATCACATGAATTTGTACTTCTTCTTCCTACTCTCTTTCCAAACTCTGGATCAATGTTAATGAAATGTTTGTTTCGTGTGTTATTGACTGAACGATGATGCAGAATAAAGCAACGTACAGCCAATCCTATGAGTTCTGGAGATACTGACTAAAACTCAACATATGGATCAAGGACAAACATGGAGTTTTGACTCCATTGGGCTTCCAGCATTGTCACAGAATCAGTCTAAAACCATTATGTGCAGAATGAAGTGTGTGCATCAATACATTTTTGTACAAATTAAAATAATCTATAAACTAGGAGCTATATATCCTGTCATCTTATGGTGTTTAGATTGTAAATATTTGTAGATGGCTTTACTGCATGATACACACTACTGACAGGGGCACTCTTGCTGTGTCCTTGGCCATGAGCCACGTAAGAACAAAATCTAAAGATCTGTGGTTAGTTTGAAGATATGCAAACAGGGCAGCATTTTTTAAATATTTAATCAAAAATGCTAAATGAATCATTTGAATTTTTAAAGTTATTTTCTGTGGTGTGTTTATCAGTGATCAATATTTTATAGTTCCAAAGCAGATTTCTGCTGTTAAAAAACAACTTTGTTCTTAAAATTTCTGAGCGGTTTATACAAACACTACTTTGTAAACCTTTACACTGCCATCACTTTTACATAAAAGTCTACAAATAAACACACTGAAGACCGAGTCAGTCTGCAGTCTGTTACCAACAGAACGTGTTAAACCTCACTCAGCAGAGTAACTATCTAATGTAAAAGTAAAACAATGGAATGATCAATAGAATTGATTATAGATTTTAGATCACAATACTTTAGTTTCAAGTAGTTTCTTGCTCAGGTTGTGCTTAATGTTTCATTTAGCAACATTAGTTTTACATGGATGTTACTGACAACAAATTTCAGTCAGTTCAATATTACAGAATATGTTTTTAATATTTTTATTTTCGAACAAAACATGTAATAACCTTTTTTTTGCTGCAGATAAGATATTGATTACTGAAATCAATTCCACAGAACCCCACTTCAAACAATATAAACTATTTGTGTAAAGCTGTTCTACATGACTGACAGAAATCTGTGCAGCTCTGGCCATGAAGGTTTTCCAAGAATCAGCAGATGAATGAAAGTGCTCCAACGTGCTTCAGTAGAAGTGTTCATTAAGTAAAGTTAGGCAAAATTGTACCCATTATTCATTATTAAGAAAGCCACCATGGCTACACAGATGCTTTAAAATGGTCAGATTAATATTTTTTTCACTGGAGGACACAATGCAGTTTGTTGGTGATCACTGTCATCCTGTGAACTCATTGATATGAAAAAGAAAAATGCAAAAGGTATCACACTGGGTTCTGAGTACCTATCTGACAATAACTAAAACAGTAAAGTAGCTAAATAAATAAAACCTCTGGATGCTATCTATTATTACGATATTTGATGTTATGCACTTCACATATAAAAATTACCTTTTTTGTTAAGACAACAACAAAAGGGGGAAAAAATCAATAATGTTAATTCAGCGAGTGTTTTTTTATCACTATTAAAAGCAGATATGATGGGGTGGGGGGTGAGATATGCAGTGGTGATAGCTTCAATACAAGGGATGTGACACTTTGATAATGAAACACAGTGCAAAGTGACTGTGAAAGTAACACAAATTAAATCAGCCGTTTCATTTTTAATCTTCTGCCTCCCATCAGATCTGCAGCAAATTACAGAGTCAAAGTTTCCCTGCTCTTACCCATCAGTCAGTCAATGTTGCTTCATTGTTTTCTTCCTGTTCTCCAACTCCATGTCAGTCTTCTTTTTTCTTCTACATCTATAAAACTTTTCAGCCAGACAGTACAATGTAACCATCTCCTACCACCACTGCTGTCTGAGCAGCAGGTTAAAGGCAAAGAGGCAGATTAACAACAAACAGATTCCAATGCTGCTCTCTGCTGGCCAGTTAAACAATGTCATTACCATATAAACGTCTAGAGTACATTTCCTCTAAAATAATTTTAAATACTTTCATTTTTACTATATAAAGGTGATATATAATCAGTATCATTTGATATTTTATATCTTTTTTATGTGGGGTACATCTCCCAGCAGTTGCTTTGTAAGATAAATAGACTAATTTAATTACTAAAACCAGTTAGATAAAAGCAAACTGTGACAAAATAATTATTTTTCACTTGGTACTGGATTCACACATTTTGGCTACTTCAACCTTAGTCTGGATCCCATGTAATGAAAAGTCCAATAAAGATAACTGATGTGAATCAGAGTGGCAACTTGACCAGATATATAAGAGGGAGTGGAACTGGGTTTGCACTTGGTTCCTTCAAGACAAAAATGTGCCAAATTAAAAACTTGTTTTTCTCATTTTCAGTCGTCAGTATCTATTGCAATGGAATGTTTTTGTCTTTGTGTGTGTGTGTGTTCATGTGCTTGTTACCAAAATATCTCATTAACTACTGGAATTTTTTAAAACACTTGCAGAAAGTAATCACTGTATCATCTACAACTGGTTAATCTTTAAAGTCAATCCAATTTAACATGGCTGCAAAAGCTAATCTACATTACCCAACACAAGAATGGCTATAACTCAGTCAGTTTGAGATATTGTGGTTGTAGCTAAGATTCATTCACAACACATACTCTAAGAATGAGTCCTTGTGATATTGTATGATACTGCACATAACATTATTCTCAAGGGCTTAAACGGCTACGTCTCAACATAAGATGATCAAACTCTGGCATAAGAGGTGGCAGGTGATATGCATTCCTTCAATGAATGCTAGGCCTTTTATTTACTTTTTTATTTAGAAAGGAGCTGTCATATTAATTGTTTGCAAAAGAGTGGAAATCCTGCTGTTTGAGAAACCTGTGGAGACAATAAATTTGCAGGGAGCAATGCTGACAGTGGCATTCCTTAAGGAGTCCTATTTCCTGTAGCTTCTTGCTTTTAATGATGGTGGTACTTTGGGGTCAGTTTTCAGCTGGCATTGTATACTTATATATATATACTCTTTAGTTGTGAAAGATAATTTCAGGACATTCTTTATGACGGTGAAGTATCAAGCAAAGACACCATTTTATCTGTATTCATTACACTCAGCTGTCAGTATTTTATCTTGCTGATTTTGCAAAAGCAGTCACATATACAGTACAATACAAGCAAATATCTTGTGTCTGAAACTGTTTGGGAAACTGCAGTGATAAATATTTGCCTTCCTCCTGAATCCTTTTGATATTCTGCCTAAGGAATGAGCCCTATCACATCACCTTTGAGTTGCATAGGGAATGAGGCAAATTCGTCAAGAAATAGAAGGCAGTCATTACACAACTGAATAGATTCCTAATCACACATTACTAATCTAACCTCGCTCTTGCATCCCCACAAACCAGCCTCTCATACCAATCCAGCTTTCTCCTTTGTTTGCTAAACCATCTAGGGGCCCGTGGATAATAACGCGGACCATTGCTCCGGTCACAATGAGGAAGCAGATCCCCACTCAAAATCTCATAACCTGATGGTGGCAACTCACTATTGATTTCTTTCATAACCAGCCCTGCATGTCTCCCCTTCCGTCTCCTGCTCCTTCACGCAGTGTCTCGACCCGTTGTGCTCTCGTCACCCACAAACTGTGCCCACCTAACCTGTGCCCCTAAAGAGTAATTACTCACTCTTTTATTTTCTCCTGCGCGGCTCCATATCGGGCTACTCATCTCTGACAGCAGTGCAGCCCAAATTAAATTCCATCATCTGATAATGAAAGTCATTAGGTCCTGCTGGAGCCTTATGGAAGGCCAAACAAAGCCTACCGGAGTATCATGTAATAACCCCGGGAAGGAACAACACAGCTTAACAGAGAGAAACAAAGGCAGACAGGTTTTCTTGAAACACAACCTTTTTTTGCGAATATTGATGCTTCTGGGGGGGAAAATGCTTAGTGCATTAAATACAATGGATTAAAAACTTTAATTTAAGACTAAAAACCAATGTAAACTGGACTTTAGGAAAAATTTGACTCAGCATTAAAGTGTTGCTACACTTTACCTGCCCTCTCGATTCATTCATAAACCTGCACCTGGCAGCATGATCGATAGCAACACCAGTCTTCAAACTAAATTGAATGAGCTTTTAAATGAGGTGACATTTAGATTTTCCTACTCTATTACAAACATATCCAGGTGCTGTGACCTTTGCCGCTTATCTAAGCTCTGGTGGGAGGCTTGTATGTTAATTAGCCACAGTCCTTACGCTAAGAGCTTTAACTGCTGATTTTTTTTGCACAATAAACAAGATCAACACGATGTGTCAGTCCCTCAAGGAATTCACAATCTTTAGGGTGCGAGGATTCATACAAATTCAAGCAAACCTTGTATTTTTACTTTATATTTATTATTCACTGAAGGAGTCTTCCCAAGGGATCAATAAAGTTCTGTCTATCTGTCTGTCTATCTGTTTGCATGAATTTGCAATTTTCTTTAATGTGCACAGGTTTTGCAAGTAGGAAAAACTCTTGCATGGTACATCATTAAAGGGGAAAATAAATAAATAAATAAATAACAATCATAATAAGAAAAAAACATTTATAAAATAAAAAATAGCATTTCTTGACATATTGCATTGCCCAGCACCTTTTCAAAGTTTTTAACAAAACACTCAGAGTATGTGGTGAGAATGAATTTCAGCTTCTAAAATACCAATTTTTAGCTCAACATCTGTAAAAAAGTTAAAACCATTTATGTGTTTGATAAGATTGATTAGCTTAGGTGGCCATCTTAAATGTGGTTGATTCTAAAAGTGAATCAGCTGCAGACATACAGTACATCAAATATACAATACATCAAATGAGTCCTAACACTTTCATTAAAATCTGTCCAATGGTTCATGGGATATTTTGCTAACAGACAGAAGAACACATACAAACACAGGCGATTACATAATCACCCACTTTTCATACAATAATTCAAAAATAATATGAATGTATAACAACGTTTTGTATTTTTGCTATTTTTTCTCCAAGGCACAATTGAGTTTAAACATCCATATTATGACCTTTAAACAGAATACAGAGCAAGTCACATGACAGTATCAGCTTTATAGCCTGGGAAACCTGCAATACAACAATAAATCTGTTGTGCTTTCACTACACCCAGTTAGTGCTCAACAGATGTTGTCAGATTTATTTGCCCAGTTATTACAAATTTTATAGCCTTTGTGCACATAATTACTGCAGATGTGTAGGTTTTTTTTAAAAACATGACAACACCTGTCAAGCAACAATCTCACTGCCAGTGTTAAAACTGTTAACCTTTAATGTGCTGAATGCTGTGCCCATACACATGCAGATAAACTAGAGTTGTGACCAATAATGTTCTCTCAAGGGACACAAATATAAGGATCAGAATTAGAACCAGGAAGCTTTTATTGTCTCTGTTTGTAAGTACAATGAAATTGCAGTGTCATTCAATGATGTAATCGACATACAGACCACAAAATAGACAGCACATAAGAAAACAAGACATTCACTATAAGAAAAATGAAGTAATATAAAATGAAGTATATACAAACTGTATGTGTACAAACACATGGTTCTGTAGGTATTTTGTTTAAGCATAAGCTTCTAATATGATCTGCATAAATTATGAAGCACTTTGGTCAACTACTGTTGTTTTAAATGTGCTATATAAATAAAATTGGGATCGATATCTAATGATCTGATAAACATTTTGTGTACCTGAAATAAATAGTGAGGTGTCAGCCAGTGTGACGGCTGGTTAAAAGTTTGATTCATGTTTCAGCATAGATGCTGCACTTAGAAAATGTTTGATTGTGAAAGAAAAAAACGAGCTGTGCCCAGTTGTGTTGCCCCAAGAGTAGCAAACCCTGCAATAATTAGTGTCCACCCTGATGTTATGTTTACATTACACACAACTGGAGCCTATAATTACTGCAGAGTCATTTGATGTGGAACTGATTGCCAATTGCACCCAATTTCACCCCACTGCAAACAAAGAAAAAATATTAGCAAACAAAACAAAACAAAATTACTCTTCAGGCTTCTGCTTTGTGTCAAACCTATGTTACTTTAAGTTTTCTTTCTGCACAAAAATTTAAACACTTTTTTTTCAGAAACTCTAAATGAAAACATCGGTTTGATCTGCTCCCTGTTCAGATAAATAGGTCTAATGAATAAAAACAGAAGAAATGGCTGTGCCTACTGAGTGTGTGTGTGGGTGTATGTGTGTGTGTGGCAGCCAAGGTAGGGGGTCCCTCTATTACAACACTCAAACCATCAGGTTCATTAGCCCAACAATTACACATTCATGAATTTGCTGTTAAAATGGCATTTGCTGAGCTGAGTGTGCCAGCTCCTGTCAACCTTAAGTGCTGGGTAAAATACTTTTAATTGGTCTCAGTCTTTCGCCTGGTCGATTATGGGGGCTGGCTTTTCACAGAGCACAGTTGAAACATGGGGGCTAAAAGCCTCCAAAATGGCAGTATTGCAAAGGCAGAGTGGAGGAGATGCTCTGAAAAGAAAGGTCACGGTAATCACCATAAAGGGCAGCATGTAAAGTAATTAAAGTGAGAATAATTGGCTGCTAGTTGTTTATGTGCCACCCTGTGTATGTAATTGTAGCAAAGACAGTGAGAGCATGTGCACCGTGCATACCAACACTGAAAAGACAGATGGGAACTGTGTGAGTGTTGATGTGAGGGCTCTTTTTGACATTCCGGTGTAGATGAGTTTACAGCTGTATTTCCGATCTGAATGAAAAATCAAAGCACATCTTCTTTTATCTTCATCAAAATCCACTGACATTTGCAACCAGGCTGATAACAAAAAATCTCAACAGTATCACGAGTGGCAGAGTGGCTGGATCTTTTCTTTTTTTTATTTTTATTTTTGTAAAAATGTTAATATTGCTATTTTAAGTGTATTTGCTTTTAGTGGCTATCAACAATCCCCATAAAACAATGGATTGCCGAGTGCTCCAGTGTTGCAATGACTTCAACTACTGTAGGAAGCTGAAAATTATTTTAAAAGCATTTGTGAGAAGCAAACAATGCTGCACTCAGAGTAATCGTGTTAGAATTACAGGGATTCCAGTTCTCAGAACCACTGCTGCAGTCCTTGACATGCTCTCTCTCTCTCTCTCTCTCTCTCTCTCTCTCTCTCTCTCTCTCTCTCTCTCTCTCTCTGTATATATATATATATATATTGTTTTGTTTTATACAAGAGTTGATTAAAGAAAAGATCAATGAGGTTGCTGAGATCATTCTAACACATAATACCTTGTATAGCCATGGAATTTTACACTTTTGATTGTACAGTACAAATAGAGATAGCATCGGCCTTTCCAACGAAGACTGGGAGTTTTTCTTTCCAACAAAGGCTAGGAGTGTTTCCTCAGTTTACAGTTTGCGTAGTGGTGTCCAATCCTGGTCCTGGAGGGCCACTATCCTGCACGTTTTATATGTTTCCCTGCTCTTCAGCAGGTCTTTGAGTTCTGCAAAAGCCGGTTAATCACTCAGTCATTCAAATCAGGTGTGTGGCAGCAGAGAAACATCTAAAACATGCAGGATAGTGGCCCTCTAGGACCAGGATTGGACACCACTGTGCCGCCACCGCAGATCAAAAAGCAAGTACTAAGTAAGAAACAACGAATTTAGTTTTTTTTTCATTTAAAACAAATTGCATTTTATTTTAAAGTAATACCTTATTAAAACTGTCAGGAAATAGGACAACCCTTGAAAGGGGAGCAGCATTTGTCACATCTCATAAGGAACTTGTTACTTTGAGCAGATCTGCACAGCCCCAACTTTCATATGGAATAGTATTGCTGCATTAGCCTAAGAGTAGTTTGTTGCTCCAGATGAGACAGAAGTTGTGGAAGTTGAGTCTTTATGCATTTCCTCACCATCCTATTTTTATTTATTTATTTATTTTTGGCAGAGAGATTTTCCACACTTCCAGAACATTCAAGTTATGAAGAGGAGCTACTTCCTTTCTGAGTGTACAGATAGATGTTAGATTATTAAGTCAAGGACGTTAGAGAGGAGTCAGGTTTTATTCTGAACCTAAACAAAAAGGCCTGCTCAGTTTTGTGTCTGTAATTGTAGCCACAAATAAACTCTTAATACCCTGACATAGGTAAGAAAAAGACATGGTGTTGCTGGTCTGTGTGGGTTAGCTCTAAGCATTACCAAACAACTGGCCTTTTTTGAACCATGTCCAAACACACATCCTTACCAGATAAGATGGTAGGCATCTCTGCAAACCCCTAAATCATTAAAAGACCTGTGGCAGACAGCTTCTTTTTTTTTTTTTTTTGTACTCTCCAATATGGCTACAAATTGACCAAAGGTACAAATATACAATTTGGCAAAGGTATGAATTGACAAGAAACCTTTCTGCTAGCATATGTTGAAATTGATATTATTCTGAAAAGAAGCTGAAGTCTGATTTTCAGGAGATAAAAATTAATCAAATGACTTTGTATGTTGCCTGCGATTGCTTGCAGTGACTTACCAAAGCAAGGTTCACAAAATGAGTAATACAGCAGCTAATTTAATTTAGAAATTAGAGCAGAGAATTTTACCCACTTTATTTGAGAGATGGCCATAGATAAAACAAAAAAAAACAATGTGTATCTGGTAATTGACTTATTACTAGGAAACAAAGGTGACATCATTGAAGTCTTCAGCTGTGTCAGACCATAGCAACATTGCCTGTGCCCTGATAAGCAACTGCCATGCCAGAAATCTGACTTTAAACTAAACAGAAGGAACATTATGAGATGAGAATCAGAGGCATGCTAATGGTTGGGGGAGGTTGGAGAGGGAAGGATCGAAGCCCATGTGGCATTTAGTCAATATCTAACAATGGAACACACAAAAACTAAATGCCATAGGAGCACAGGGCTAGAATTAATTGATGGATACTTCTCTCCTGCTGTACTTTGAGGGCCTAATTAGTTTAAGGTGCCTGGAAAGGAGTAGTTGACTGAATCAATGTTCTGTAAAAAAAAAAACATAAAATATACACTATTTTGACATTGAAATTTTATTGATTTTCAAAAGTCAAAATGACAGGTCTGCTTTACACCTACAGGTTAAAATGATCGCCTCAGGACTGTTTCCAGCTATCATTTCTTATCTATTTTGATCAATAGATGGTTTGCCTAATAATTTACCTGTTTTTTCTGTGCATAGACTTTCAATAAAGTGCATAGTAGATTTAATAAAGGACAATTAATTGCTGTTAACATAGATGGAACCATGTTCACCACCATTGCTGAAGCGATTCACATCTGTTTTCACAATGGGTGGCACTTACTGATAATGCCTATAATCAGCCTATTTAATGCTTTCAGCTGAGTGGCAGATATGAAACAGATGGTGAATCTGCAGGCATACTCTAAACACAACATGCTCCATATTATTGAGATCAGCAGTAAGTTGAAGGCCATTGAATCTCAGCGTTTAATAAAGGCCAGGGAATAGGGAGGCTAACTGAAGCTCTACACTTTGATTAATTATTCTTTACAGGTATGCAGGGCTAACCAACCATTGAAAGACCTTGTTTGCACCCACCCATTGGAATGAAGGGGAAAAAAATCAAGTGTCTCTGTTCTTTAACATTCCCTTGTAAGTAGAAAAAGTATTTGGCCAAAGCAAACAAACTCCTTTTTATCATGTTGCAAAAAAATCTGGTCAGACCTCCAGAATGAGTTGATTTACAATTCTGCACATCCAGGAAATAAACAACCTTGAAAACAATCTTATTCTTGATTTTATAGTATATTGCAAGGTATTATGTTCAAAATATGTGTTACGAATGACACTTAGCCACTACTACATTAAAATTTAACTCAGTAATTGTAGTGACTGATTCATAGCCATTTTTTGTGTTGGCTAATGTTGATTGACTGTGGTGGCCACAATGAATTGAGTTGTATCCAACAGTTAATGAGTTGTAGATGTACAGCCAATGGTTACTTTTTAAGAAAAACATTTAAATTTATCCAGTATTTCATTAGATACTTTGCTAGAAGTCAGACAGGGTTGATGCTAACAATTAATGCAAAAATATCTTAAGCAAAAATATTGCACATTGGTTTGTGTTCAAAGTATGCGTTGGGCTCAGTTACCACACACATTTTAGCCCAATATCTGTAAAATGGACTTAGTTGTAGCCATTTTTACTTAGCTTAGGTCAGCTGGCTGTCATGGCTGTTTTGAACTGGATTGTCAATGATTTATACAAGTATATTCAGTAATTATGTTTTGAGAGTTTCATTAAAATCTGTCCAATGATTCATGGGATATTTTGCTAATGCTATAAACACAACAGCACTCATACACATGAGCCAAAGCATGATTGTTCTGGCTTTATCTTTGGGGCATAATAAAAAGGTCTGAAGTGCATCAGAAGCCTCTTTTCTGATGTGAAACTAAAACAAAAGCCATAGCATGAGAAACCTTCATCTGATTACCATCATATTAGGGGAAAATGCTGCTGTGAGCAATTTGTCAAACAAAGTTCTGGTCTGAAAACTGACAAGCAGGAGGAAAGATTTTTTTTTTTTACCTGTTTTAATATTTAGTGCCTGTGAAAAAAAAAAAAAATGAATCAAGGAGCCCTTTAAGAAAGCACATACCCAAACAATAATAGACTGTGTATGAATACTTAAGCCGAGATCAGTGTTACTTGTTAATGTTTTGTATTAGCAGCTTAACACGGAACATAATGTTCTGCAGGCTATACTTATTGTGTGCCTAGATGTAAGAGAACGACGGGGTTATTAAAGCATATCTGCATATCTAATCAGTGTAAATACCAGTGAGTGCGCTGTACACCCTAATGGGGTTTGAAATCACTTCTCCTTGAAGCCATCAGGTCGGAGGATATGATCTTCCAAGAAACAGGCAACCTGTCATTGAAAATGTCCTTTACGATGACAACCTGTCATTTACAATGCATCAGAGATAGCCTTGCGGTGGTAATCCCATTCAGCTTTTTGCCCAGCGCTATTCATGCTTGCGAGACTAAGAAAAAAAAAAATTCTAATTAACATTCCCAGTGACCCGAAAATAAACATTTATTTTTCCATCTTCTGCACACGCTGAAAGATTTTTGACACTGTCCTTTGATAGCCTCCAATTTTCATTTTCTTTTGGGTTTTGCTTCTCCGTGTCTCAGCCTGTAATTTATGCATCAAAGTCATGCATAATTAATTTTGAATTTACCACTGTATAGGTTTTAGGATACCAAAACAAATTCAGCAATAATGGAGGTGTAGGTGAAGGTCTCCCTCATTTTAGATTAATACTTTCTTTTTTCATCATTTTTATTTATTTCTTTATTTATTTTCTTTTTGAACAGGAACAAAGGGTAAATAAAAAAAAGAAAACATGCAAGATTTTATCAAAGGACATCTTTTCAGGCATAACACAATTTTTCAAATATTACATGGACAGGTGCAAATCTGAGGGACAAGTTTGGATGTCTGGATGTGTTTTTATTCTACATGTTTTGTATTTTTAAATATTCACACAAAATAAACACTTACAAAAACGATGAAGCCCATGAGACACTTGAAGCAGGAGGTGTTATTTATGGAATATATTTACATTAAAGTTGCATTCCCAAAATAACACAAGTGCTGCCTAAAAGGGTTGTTGAGTTTTTGGAAGTTGGTTTCTGTGGAGTAGTTATCAATAGCTAGTATCTTATGTATCAATTACTTGCATCATCTTTGCATCACACAGTAATGCAGACTGGGTTTGGTTAACAGTATTTGTTATCAACTTGTGTTTGACAAGGATCATGTTGCAACAGGCAACACACTGTGTTCCAGCATGGACAGTCTTTGCTGCGAATAACCATAGACATCAACGTAAACAAGTCTCTGATGCAAAAGTTACTATTTACACATTTTAAAGCATTCACTTAAACTGTTATATATTTTTAAATTATTTTGCAATGTTTCAGAGGGTAAAAAATTGTTTCTGAAGGGGCTCTCTTCTAAATAGCTGTTAGATTGACTTACCCTTTAAAACTTTCTTGATTCTCCAAACTGAGATCAGTATGACTCTGTTTTACTGCCGTTAAAGGCATAGTGTGGTCATTAAAGTGAAGAGCTCCTTATCAAATACTTTCATCAGCACAGGGTATGGAAAAGAACAGAAGTTTTCGTTCATGCTAGGGTAATGGCTAGCCAAATGTGGGGCCGGAATTTATTGTTTTTCAGTCAACAGTTTCTTAACAATCACATACCAGTATAAAAGAATGCTACATCAGTTAATGTTAAAGCTCTACACTTTTGCAGGACACTGTTTGTTTAGGTTGTTCCTGCTTTCTTAACTCAACAACATCAGCGTCACTACATGAATGTGTGTTGAATATACACCCTTATATGCTGATGGTGCTGAGGCTGCTAAACATATCAGTCTGCTTGATGAATGCATCTAGTCTGTCCAAAAGTTTAGTCGACTCACAGCAGACTGATATTTGTAGCCTCAGCACCATAAGCATGATGTAAAAAGTGCTATCTATGCTTAAGACCTAAATTGGCAGAGTAACACAGATGTTGTTTGGTTGAAAAAGTCATGACACATTAAACAATAGCATGCAGAAGTGTAGAGCTTTATTATTAGTTAATGTAGCATTTTTTAACATCGGCATGTCATTTTTTAGAAAGAATGGAAAAAAAAAAAATGTCCTCAATTAGTTAGCCATTAGTCTAGCCTGGACAAATACTAACTACTGATAACTATTTGACAGAACATCACTTAAAAATCATCAGACTATCTTTTTAAGATACTGACTGCTCATAAGTTCTCCACAAAAAACCAATTTACCCTATCCCTTTTATAACCACAATGCCTGTCTTATTTTTTATCAGTTAGTTATTCTATAGTGTTCTGTCTCTGCTTTAAACACAAATTTGTAACAAAATTGGTCTAATAGATTCAATAAAGTGACATTCAAGGAACTGAGTGCAAGAATTTTGAGTAACAGTAGCTAACAGTCAGCAGAACCTGTAACCGTAATGCTGTTAAAATATGCTCTATTATTTGCCCAGAAATTTGATTTTACAAATGGACTTCTGTATTTTTGCATGTCCACACGTTTCAGCTAAAAGGTTAAAATGACTTACAGACAAGATGTGTGAAATTGATTGTCTCGTAACCATGGCATCTACTCAGGGATGTTTTTTTGTGTTTTTTTTTTCAGGACAATGCACCTTGCCACACAGTAAAACAAAATTAAGGAACTGTTTGAAAGAAATAATAAAGAATTTAGGGTGTTTTCATTTAAATATTAAATATTAGATTTCAACCTAATTAACCAATTGTTGGATGGGTTTGGAAAAGGAACTAGATTCTTAGAGAGCTCAGTTTGTAGCTTGAAATAAACTTGGGATTTCTACATTTGATCAATCAGACCAATGTGATGTAAATTTCATGTCCATTATTAGGGTTTCCCAGGTCCCAGTGAGCGTGTCCAGAAAACTGTCACTTTCTGATAAAACACCTCAAAGAAAGCAGATGATGAGCAGGAAAAAACAAAACAAAACACAAACTCTGCAGATTATTGATACCTGGTGTGTTGCTGAAAGAGTAAAGGGTTTTCTGACTGATTACCTGCCCACATTTGTAAGGTTTTAGTGCAGGTGAATAAAAGAGCAGTTTGAACAAAGTGCTGTGGTGTCAGCAAGGTGTCAAATAAGAGAAATAAAAGAATGAAGCTGACCTTACGAAACCTGGGTCTGAGGCACGCCACTGCATATCACCTGAAGACTCGTGGAGCTGTTTCAGAGGCATGATAAGGATGTAATGTATAAATACTGACAGATTAAATGCTGTGGCCGATCATTAAACAGCAAATAGGGAAGAAAAATGTAAATAAAAAACAACCCTATGCCTAAATTAAAAAAAAATAAATAAATAAATCAGTAAAACTGAGGGTTTTATTGTAAAAAAAAAGATTTAATACCAAGTACAAAACTGTATGTTGTCATCTGCACATTGAAACCAGTAACATGATTTAAAAAATTTGAATGTCTGTGTCCTCAGGGTTCTAAGACATCACATCCTTAAAAACGCTGTTCTGGGGTTAAAGAACACTTATTAAAACTACAGAACTTATATAAAGTTAATTCAGACAGAGCTCATTCACAACAAAAAATAATCTCAAACCACAAAGAAGAAGACAAAACATCAAGTCAAATTAACACCAGTGTAGTCCAGTTTATAATCCAATAAAATAATCTAATACTTTCACAGATTCTAATCCAATTACTGTTCAGTTCAACATTGTCCAATTTAGCATTAAAGAAAATGCTACTTGGAAAAAAAAAAAAAAAAGATTGCATTAAATGATCATTTTGTTTCAGACAGTTGAGAGGAGGAGAGAACTCCCTTTCAGCATGAAAAGACCTCCACAGCCAGACTCTGGAGAAGTCATCTGCGTCAACCAGCTGGGGGTGAGAGAAAAAGGACAAAAACACAAACACTAAAGCACCGAGCCAGGGTTTGCAGCTCTGGGATAAAGAAAATTAAAGGAGAAAAACACAAAGTTAATTACAGCAATAATAGAACATACATAAATGGAAAGTAGAATGACCAGAGCTCAGAAAGGTGCTCAGTGCTTAATGGGAAATCCTTCAGCAGTCACAGCCTATAGCAGTATAATTAAAGGAAATGCTCAGGGTCAGCACTAACAGCTTTCTCAAAAACTCAAGTCTGAAGAAAAAGAAGGTGTCTGCCTTCAAAACATAACGTAAGAGCAAACTAAAAAAAAAGAGGAGCCTGGTAGCTGAAGGCTCTGACTTCTATTCAGCCTGAAGTCAAAGAGCAAAACACTCTGGGTTATTATAGGTACAGGTAAAAGTGTAGATAAGACACAATAGGTTCTTTAAGATGCAGTTTGGAACTTGAATAGTTTTACAATTCTGGATTTTACAGTGATCAAAATAATAAAAAATTCTAATAGGGGAAAATATCATATACTTAACAATACTATTTATCAGTTTTAAACATGAGCAAACATATTTTAACTTAATGTTGCATTTGTTGCTCATAGCATTAGTGGTTGATTAGGTTTAATAACAGCTTCAGTCTTTCACTCTATGCCACGTGTCAAGTCTCTCTGAGCAGCTCTTTTTTAGCTCAAGTTACTTGTCTGACTCAGTTTTTACCTTCGAACATCAAAGTTTAAATTTCATGACATTAGATTTTTATAGTAGGAGGCTGGGAATCATGAGTCTCAGGTGTCGATCAATGTTGGGCCGTCTATTTCTGTACTTACGGTGGTGCCCTTTTGCAAAGTCTGTCATCTGTGAAAAACATTTGCTGGAGTTCTAACTTTAAAGAGAAACTTCTAAACTTTTAACAACAGGATCAGCTTGTTGTATTGACATTTTTTCTAAAGGTTTTTAGATTTGTTTACAGTAAATAAATCATTTGGCAATTTGATGTTCTGTTTGTTTTTATCTCTCCTGTGTGACACTCTGCAGGCATCCTCAAAGAACTAATGTTATGTGGAGCATAAAAATGATTTGTAACAAAGCCATAACTGTAAATTACATTTAAAGATGCAACAAGAGGGAATTGGGCGCATTTAAAAATTTAACAATGATGAGTTTCCTGCCTAACATGTTGTCACCCACCACTGAAGACCAAGGCAGCAATAATGTCTTTGCACACGATTGTGTTTGTTTGTCTGTACTGTTAGCAAAATAACTCGGGAATCACTGAAAAGATTTCAGTGAAACAATGACAACAATCACAGCATGTACATCTATACAAGTGATTAAATTTAAAGAAACCACTTTTCAAGATGGTCACCACAGCTAATCAACATTAGTCAAGATAAAAATGCCAATAACTCAGTTTATCTCATAGTTTTTGAGCTTATCTTTGGTGTGGTAGTTGCTGACAGTCATCCTCAACACATAGTCTGAGCACTATCTGTTGGGCAACATCTTCTCCTAAAACTATGCCATTAACTCTTCCAGTCAATGCTGTCAGCAAATTATCTCATGAACCATGTAGAAATGGTGTTTGTTTTTGGTTTTTTCTTAAATTTTACACCTCTGGATGTGAAAAAAAAATGCTGTCATTCTCACTCTTTGGCTCTCCGAAAGTATCAAAGTGACAAAAACATGCTAAACTATCCCATGTTACCAAAAGGACAAAGAAATTCATTTATAAATTTCAGCCCAGGAAAATTACTAGTTAATAAGTTCTTTGGCTTTAGTGATGCAGTCTGTGGAGGGATTTACACTTGTGATCTTCCTTAATAAAATATTTAACAGTACGATGGGCAAACAAAAATGCTGCAAACTTAAAAGGCCATTAGGCCACCCACATGATCTGTAAAACATGCAGCACTTACTTGTCGTTAACAACCTTTCTAGCACACACACAGTACATCTGACTTAAACCTGTGATTCTGTAAGCTTTATGGAATCGCTTTTTTAGGCAAATTTATTGTCCCTGGTAATCAGCCAGTTGCCAAACGTAAAACCTGTACCAAGTATTGAATGGAGAGAGGGAAATAATAAAAGAAGGAAAGCTAAGTGCAGAGAGGCAAGAAAGTGCAAAAGTAACAGAGCATCATAACTCATGCAGACAGATTTAAGCGTAGAGTCAGATTCACTTATTGTAGCATTTCACTGTTGCAAAGTTGAAGTTACAGAAATCAGAATGAAGTTAAACGAGAGGGTAAATGAAAGTGGGAAATTTTCTCACAACAGTATTTATCCTGAAAGTGCTGACAGGAGCTAGGCCGAAGAATCACAGATCAGGTTTTTTTTTTTTTTCAAACACCTTTATCATTATAATGAGCCTGAATAGACAAGCTTTGCAGGACTGTGTGCTAATGTGCATGTTCGCAGCATGGAAAGATAGAGCGGCGACAGGCATGGAGGAAGGCAGTGGTTTATTTCATCCCTGAGCGTTTCATTACTTTCTGTTTCCTGTTAATACCGGCATCTCTGGAGTCAGCAAACAGCACAGGGCAAATGGAAATGAAAGTAGTGTCTCAACTGGCTCTGGCTGCCATCAGCGTGGTGCGTTTAGTTGTGTACAGAAGCTGCCATCGCAGGACAGTGGGAGGCATTAGTGGCCGGCATTTCACGAACGCAGCGGGTGTTTTGTCGTTTGTTTGGCGAGATTGCATGGTGGGTCATCTCGTTTAGGAGGTTTTATTCTTTGTTTCACGCTGGCTGTGTGGGCAATGTTGGAAAGTAAATGAAGGAGAAGAAGAACTGTGATAAATGAATACAAAAATACGAAGAGACTGAAAAGTGTCTGAAAAGAAGAAGACTTACTGTCAGGATGATGACTGAATTAAATAGAAATTCTGTCTTCCAGCTGCTTTTCATGCCAAAATTTTAGACTAAGCTCATTTTCTGTTGAGAAATGATGGAGTTGTAGCCGTTTAGGTCAAACCTTAAAAATAATGTTGTGTCATTTTATGCTTTTCCCACAAACAATATGTGCTGTGAATCAATCAGAACCACTACGACATCAGGTGTTGTGTCTTGCCCAAGGACAGAATGGCTGAGACAGACAGAGCGGGGGCTCAAACTAGCAACCCTCCGGCTGCAGGACGAACCCCTACCTCCTGAGCCACTGCCATCCAAAAAACTTTAAGCAAAGCTCCTGCACAAAGAGTAGCTCTTAGAGTACATGTAAATGACTGACAGCTACAACCACAACAGATTTTAGCACGTCTGTAAAACTGAATGAGTTACAATTCAGTCAAAAAGTCACCAATGTTTCTGTTTTTCAAAGTCAGTTGTTGGTGGCAATGAATTTGAATTGGGTTTGACTCCGAATGTTAATCAGTTGTAGTTTCAGCCAATGATTGGTTTTTGAAAATTTCATACAAATTTGTCCAGTGGTTCATGAGACATTTTGAGAAAACACAAACATTGAAACAGGCAAACACATTATCATCAGCCATCCCCATTCAGCAGCGGGAGATAATGAACCCGGTTATGCCTAAAAAAATTAAAACTATAGGAAAAAAAAATGTAGAGAAGATGTCACCTGTTAAAAAATGTTATACTAAAAGAAAAAATTGTATCATAAAACATGAAAAAGGAAATCTTATTTTCCCAATAAAAAAAAAAAAAATCCCCTCTAATTGGAACTAGCTTGGAAAAAGTGTTGAAAGAAAAAAACAGTCCACAGAAGAATCATAATTAGGAAGAAAAAAGCTTCAAATGTCGGTTCCGCTAGCTTAGGCTTCTCCTTCCACCACGTCATGCAGTCTGCTTTTCTAATTCTCCAAAGACCCCCAGGACCATTTTCTGCTGCGCTACCACTATCCTTCCAAGGACTTGCTTATGGAAATGTGGTGGATAAAATAGTGTCTGCAATTAAGCAATTAATATGTCTGAAATTTATTGTTGTTGTTTGCCGCCTGGAAATATCACAATTTTCAGGCCTTCTCTACCAAGTGACAGATGGAATAAAATAAAATAATAAACAAAAATGTTTATTATGCTTAGAATTTTGAGAGAATGATTGCTGTTACTGATGAGTGATTCTTTTGGGAATCTCTTCTCCCAAGTGTTAAACTTGATTTAGCTGAATTCTATTTACATATTTTGTTCTAATACGTTACATACACAACAAGGAAATTGGATTTCCATAACACAACACTCAGCCACCATGTTACAAAAAAAAATAAATCCTTTTTTTATTGGTTTGACATTCAGTTTGTCTTCAAAGCAGCTGTTTTACCAGCTGCAAATGATGTCAGATGGACAGACTGATTTGGATAATTGCTATTGTGCTTTTATTCATCGGAACTGAATATTTCGATTTTTAAAAAATGCAAACACATTTTTGAAGCCATTTTGGGTTGTTTGTTTTTCTGTTTATGCATGCCAAAAAAGTCAAGTCAAGTCCAATTTATTTATATAGCACTTTTCAGCAACAAGGCAACACAAAGTGCTTTAAAACTTTTTACACAAAAATACAGAGTCAAAAAGGGGAAGTATTTTACCCCCCCCCAAAAAAAATAATACTGAAAATGTCAGCAAAGAAAACACAAAAAACATAAATAAATAAAACTTGATTTATTTAAAAGCCTGGAATTCCTTAAAGGAATGCATATCACCTACTGCTTTTAATTCCTGAGTTTTAGACTTTTATCTTACATCAATTGACTGAGTTATAGTCCTTTATGTCGTTTAAGTTCAGTTGGCTGTGGCAGCCATCTTAAACTGAATTGACTTCAGACTTGTATGCAAATGCTCATCCAATGATTGCTTTCTGCTAGATTTTTTTTTAATCTGTCCAGTGGTTAATGAAATATTTGGTAATAGACAGACAAACGCACACATGAAGGCCAAAAATATAATTACCCAACTTTTACCAGTTGGTGATGGGCAATAATATGTGATAAAAATGTGATTCTGTCAGTTTACCAAATGTATTGTTTTTAAATTAAATTAAGACAGTAGTTTAAAACAAGTACTTAATATATCTCAGATTATAGACAGTATAAAGATTACATATTTAGAAGGTTTTATTTTTCTAAAAACCAAAAAGTATCCTTTCTACCTTTAAACTGGTACAGATATAACTCGACACCTTGGCCTGATTGGGTATGGGAATCTGAGAATATGTATAATAATCCTGCTCAGCAGTGAGCTTCCTGCAGCCATGGATTTCACTTCTGGTTGCCCTCTAGCCTACATGTTGGAAAGGTTAAATTCTGATTTTTACTGGAGACAGTCTTTATGCAATGGTTATTTACCAAACTCTGATCCTTAAAACAAATCCATATTTGGTAAATGGATCACAGAAAGGAAAAATGATTCAAAGGTTTTTCTTGATTGTTTCTTTGTTCTTTTGTTGTTTGTTTTTACATAAAGTTTTAGGCTAAAATCTGATATTCAAGTGGGTGAAATTTAGAAATAGTTGATAAACACAGATGGCCGCCCATCCTGAACCTTTTTTTCCTGTTAAAAGGGTGTTGTTTCTTGCTACTGTTGCCAACATGCTGCTTAGGATGGTGGATTGAAAGATATGCCAACAGTTTTTTGTTTTGTTTTTTTTTTATGCCGGATGCACTTCCTGGTGTAACCTGGACTCAAACCTGCAGCCTTAAGATTACAAGACTGCAGCACTGACCACTGAGCTACTGCAGCCCCCTGTACTAAGTGTGAATGTATGGTATTAAAAGCGCAATGAATTTACAGTAAACTGATTTGAATCTCGATTTGTTTTGGACTGAATTGGATTTATGAATTGGACTTTTTTGTCCAGTGCCCTGAGACAACTTTTGTTCTGAACTACTGTAAAGGTAAATAAATTGAATTACTTAAAATGTTTAGTACCAATAATTACTGTATCTGTAAAAGAACAATCACATCAGAAACTGGTATAGCTCATACACATTGGTCACTCATGAACACATGTTTATTTAGTTATTTAATTAGCATGTATTACAGAAGCTATTTAATGTGAACCCAAAGTTTTAGTGTGCTCTGTTTGACATAAGCTTTGATTTTTGCTTGAAAAATGTAGTTTCCCCATTTCCCATGTGTAAGTATGTTGAAATTTGTTGTTATCAGAGCAGCAGGTTTTGTGTAATCCCAATCAAATGCTCATTTTGAACCGTAGCAGCATGCTGATTGGCACCACACTGCCTTTAAAGTTCCTATTTAAAGTTTAAGTGCATCTCTGACCACCTACCGAGACCCTTTGAATGATTACATCTTTGATATGTCAGTGGAACCTTTACACATTTAACTTCTGTGTTTTGACTGTAAAATCCTGAACAGAGGTGAATGTTGAGCTTAAAGAGAAATTGTATTTAATTTTTAATATATTTTTTTTTTCTTGTAGAAAAGTCAAAGTCTTGTGAACAAGCCAGCACAGCAGCACAGAGATGTGGGGGGAGGACACAGTGCTGAGCATGAAAGGCTGGCTGATGGCGAGAGGATGAGAGAAAAAGAAAGGGGAAAGCGTCGGCTGCTCATCATAATATGATTTGGTCTGAGGAAAGAGATGGAAAATTACAGAGGCTTCTAAGTGCACTTTTTGATGCTGAAAGAGCAGGTAAGGCTCTTTGAAACCAACCCATCAGTGCTTTTTTTTTTTTTTTTTTTTCTGTGGCATGATGCCGGGCCATACAAGCATGGGTAAATAACACCTGCAGCACTCAGTCAGCATGACCCAACATACAAACACACCTCAACATCAGACACGTGGAGTGTGTGTGAGCGCGCACGTGTGCGTGTACATGGGTGTGTGCTTGTTAATGTGTGAACTACTTTCTTTCCTCCCCAATAGAAGTAAACTGAGACAACAAATGTCTGTGTTCTGTTCGTTGCTTTTCTCCCATTTTCGGTTTCCCTCTGCCCTCATTTGTCCTGTTTGAGCTCCAGTTTAGCTTTTCATCCACAACCACCGCAATTTTTCTACAAACCTCAGCGGTTAGCTTGAGTCCTAACTTTTGTACATCCTTATCTTTCTCTCCATACTTTGATGCTGCCCATGAGACTCGGGGGTGAGGTGGGGTGGGGTGAGGGGTGGTCATCCTTCAATCCCAAACTCAGGACATCAAGTTCACATGTTGAAATTGCCTTCACCAAAATACTGACCCCACTGCTCCCCCCACCTGTGTTCCTCAGATGTAATTCTCTTTGAATAAAAGAGCCAACAAAATAAATCTTGTGGTCTAAAAATATATTTTTTTCAAAGAAGTCTGAATTTACTGTGTTTTATTTACAGTACACAGCACTTCCTGTTACAGCGATTTATCTCAATGTCACGAACACCAGTCAAAGAAACATTCATTAAGTAAGAAACCAAATCTGACCCTATTTTTCAGATTGACAGTTATTGTGTCCTTAAAATAAAAATTTGTGAATGGCTACCAACTACAATGTGCCATTACCTACAGAAACAGACGAAGTGAATGAAAATAGGTCAACATGTAAGAGCTGTTTGGGATAGAAAAGTCAAACAATTTTGATCAATGTGCTTGTCTGATTCCACCATGTTTGTTTGTCTACACAGACTACGGCCAGCCTAAAGTAGGTCAGTCACATGACTCAAGCTTCAACGTGGTTTTTGGCGGATTCAGCCAAGTGCTTCGTTTGTGTTCTTTGTGCACGCATTTTGGAATTGCATATCAATGTATGTGAAAAACTACGGGAGTAAACACTTTCAAACTGCACCATTTGAAACAACATCCATTCATTCATTCATTTATAACTGTACCCAGTCGTCTTGACTTCAGATCAGTAATTCGTCTCCACTTTTCCCCATTCAGTGCCTGCTTACACCAGTTCCAGAAGGGTTGAACAGCTGGTCCTGAGAACTTACACTGAGCTGCCACTTAGTCAAGCACAATCATGTTTACAATAGTTTAAAGTGTCAAGAGACCACTTTGTAGTATCAACTCTTTAAAAGCTGTGTTTCTTTTGTTGTGGAGCAGCTTTATACCCCAGTGGAACAAAGGCTCTAAATTGGATGCTCTTACACAGATAATAAGCTTTGAATGGTTCCTCTGTTTTAGACAAGAATTCCTACGGAAAAATATTGCCACTGTCATCAAACAACTAAAAGACTGTTTCTGTGAAATGATTTTATTTTGTGATGAAACTCAGCCTATTTAAATGCTGGTTAGGAGCAACTTAATGCCTGGTCACAAATTTAAATAAGCATCTAAAGCTATTCTGTTGAATACTGGACAACGTCTCATACTCCTGTCTGTTGATTACTAATTATTGCCCAAAGGCAGAGCTATTCTGCTTTTGTATGTCTACGTATATCAGTTTTTCTGTATCATTAGCAAAATACCTTGAGAATCACTGAGCAGATTTTAATGAAACTTTAAGAAATTAATCATGAGATGACTTCTATAACTGATTAATTTTTGTAGTCAACCCAATTCAAGATGGCCACCATAGCTAAACACTTTTAGCTACCCCACAAAAGGCTTTGACTTAGTGATTGTTTTACAGATATCGAGTTAAAATTTGGTGTGGTAGTAGCTGAGCATCATCCCCATCACAAACTTTGAGTGCAACACATTGCTTAAAATGTGTTTAAAATCACTAACTGTCGGAATCAGCTGGGGGCTGTGGTAGTTCGGTGGTCAGCGCAGCACTCCAGAAACCCTGAGGCTGCAGGTTCGAGTCCAGGTTGTGGCAGGAAGGGTTTCTGGTGTAGAAAAATTGCCAAATCTTTTGTGTGAGTTTGCTTGCTGTGGCAACCCCTGAAGTAGGGAGCAGCCAAAAAAATAACAACTGCCAGAATCAGCTCTGTCTGTCAGCAAAATATTCCATAAACCACTGAATAGATTTTAATAAAACATTCAAAAATTATCAATTGTGGTGATGATGCCAGATGTAGTATTGGTATGTAGTATTGGATGACAATGTTCTTCTGTGTAAAACTATTCATACAAAGGAACAAGCGCTTTTCATTGTTCTTCACTCTTCTTGTCATCCATTGTCTCCATTTTTTTTTTCCTTCGGTCTTCACTGATGGACACCACCCCACCTCAGCATCCCTGACTCCCTCCTCTCCTCATGTACCAAACAGACAGATGGACAAATGAGTGGATGGATATCTCAAACAGAGGAAAGGTAGATTTGCAGCTCCTCCTTTGTACTGCCATGATATTGAGCGCCCGCCCACTCCTGTCATCGCAATGCTAGCAAATAGATTGCCTTAACACGCAACCACTTCACTCATCTGAATAGCTCTCCCTCTTTCCTTCTTTTTTTATTTCACTTAAGCTCTCCTCTCTCTCTTAATACATTTCTCCAGAGTTTCATTTTTCTTCCCACCTCTGGCATCTAAGCAACAGTGGCGTGACGTTGACAATCAATTTAACAATATATATTGAACTCAGTTCCCGGGAGAAATTTGTAATCAAGAAGTGCATCGATCCAGTGTATTATTCTGTAGTTTGTTGTGAATGTTGGAACAGAGACACATAATACCACTTGATTACTGGCAGATACATCCCAACTTCAGCTGCAAAAACAGACTCAAAGGTAATACCTTCAATTGAGTTTCTCCACAGGGGAAAGAAACAACAGTTTTTTAGAGAGTTTCTTAGTGAATTGGTTTTTGCTTTGACAAGCTGAGAAGGTGTAATTTTCCCTCTTGGTATTCCAAGTTATAGCCTGCTCCAATTCCTGAAAGAATTCAGAGGTGCAGCAATCTGAATGACAGACTGACAGCTTGTAGTGTAACAGAAGACTTACACAAAATAGATCCAGATAATCAATACAATACAGCTGACACTTTGAGCCCAAAATAAACCTACAGCATACAAACAGCACATATTAAAGTCTTTTGTGAAATCTGCTTTTATTCTCTAGGCTTCATCTGTGACATGATAATCTAGATTAACAAATTACTGAGAAATCTAACAGCATTCAATTCAATTCATTTACAGTTTATGCTTTTTAGAAATAAACTTACTGGGGGAGGAAGAGAGGGGGGATCGAGTTTTGATTTCAAAATATTTGAAACGTAGAATCTCTTATTCATATTTTGTTTTCTGTTTTTTTTTATTTTACCTTTGTGTGAATTTGCATTCTCTGGTGTGCCTGCCACTTGCTGCTGGTGCACCTGAATTTCTCCACTGAGGAACAATAAAGGTTATTTCTATTTCTATTCCATTTCTTAAACTATTGCTGTTTTCAGGATTGTTAAAAACATCTTGGGTAACTTGCCTATTTTTGTAGATTCAGGCTCTTTTAATTGTTTTTGTTTCACACAATTAATGACTAAAGACTTATTATAACCTGCTGCCAGTGGGCAATTATGTAAATAGCCTGTGTCTGTGAGTGTGTTCTGTCTATCTGTTAGCAAAATATCTCATTAACCACTGAATAGATTTTGAAGATGAAATATTATGCAGTCATTTTTCAGATACTGAGCTAAAATTTGGTATAATATGAGCTGCAGCTCATCCTGAACACATACTCTGAGTGGTAACAGATTGCTCAAGAAAATATGCATTCCTTCAAGGAAAGCGACTTTCATTTTTTTCTGCAGTTTATACAAAATAAAAGTATAAAAAAGTAATAATAGATACATAACAGCTCAGTGCTGTTGGATGCAGTAAAGTCAGAACATTAATAACAAATATTGCATAGTCCACACAAGCTGACTAAATTAACTTTACTTTGTGATGCTGTGTGTGCCATCTGCCTGTCTTCACTTGTCTTGCCACTGAATCTGCACATATTGAGGCCATTTCTAAATATGACATCCGTATACTGTCATGTGTTGGCCCACTGAAGTATCATGAGATTTATGACAACTTCACATTGGACATGAAGCAGAAGGATGGGCAATTGCGCAGTCAGGCTCTAGAATCACAGCTTCTTTTGCTCAGTGCCGTTTCTCTGCATTCTTCTTCCTCGTGTCCAACTTTTTTTGTTCCCAGACATTTTGCAAAAAGTTTGATGTGTTTGTGAATAAGAAAGAGCAAAGGGTTGTCAAGCATGGGCAAATATGTAGATGTAAAGACTGTTGACACAACTTGTCAGTTTTATACCAGCTTTCTGCGTGTATCTATTTTTGAATCTGTCATGTCTACGCAGACAGATTGCTTTTACGAGTTGTTGTTGTGGTTTTGTTTTAAAAGGATTCCAGCAGCATGCTGATCAGTTTAACACAACAGATTGCTGGGAGCCTTATGTAACTCAGGAGGTAATTTATTAAGATCTGAAGTGGTCAGCAAGTCTAAATGGGCTAATAAGCATATCATCAGAAGAAGAAGGGCAGGTGGGAAGCAAAGTACCGTAAGAGGCCCAACTTCTAATTAGATTGTGCAGTTTTTAGTTGAAGAAGAAAAATAATCTGAATGCAACTGGAACACAAATGCCTTTGTTTTCTCCAACTTGTGCATTGTGGTTTGGAAAACACAAAGGTTTGGAGTTTGTTGCCACAACAGTTTACTGCCCTGTTCTTCTCCACCAGAGAGGAGCTTGGAGCGAGGAGCAGGCAAGCTGTGTTGGACGAGCGCAACAGCTGGCAGACGTGACACTCTCCTTGTGATAATATGTTGTAGTACCTCTTGATAATCCATATCAAAGACATGTGCATGGCTTGTGACACTCTTGGCAGAAGGTAAAAGTTTCTCTCTGACAGCTGAACACAAGGCTTTGATTTCCTTGTTAATACAGATGTGAATGATGAGACACTTGTATGCCAGCCATGTGTTTGCCTGCTTTGGTCTCTGAAGCATTTTGAAAAAAGCTGCATTTTGAAATCCACTGATTTCCTCAAAGTTTTATGAGACAAGATAGACAAATATTCTAGTTTTCATATAATTTGTTTTTGTTTAAATTAGATGATAATCCCAGTATGCTCTCAACAACAACATGACCCATTATAATGTGGCTGGATCATGGCAAATTTAGAAAACCTACTTAATAAGAATGGGCTCTTCAAATTTGATTGGCAGTTTTTCCTTGAATTTTTGACACATGTATCATTTACTCATGTAGGACTAATTAATATAGCACAAGAGTCGACACACCAACAAACCATTTAAAAGCAGAGAAACATATTAGTGAGCACCAATGTCAGCTGCCACTTCATGATTTAGGACTGTTGCCTGTCTTATATTTTTTGCTGAAAAAGTACTGTGTACACAGTTGAATTAAAGTTATTTTACTCATCCCAAGAGCTGCAGCTGAAAACCCATCGAATGAGTCAGTGGCTTCATACAGAGATGTGTGCTGATGCTAAATCTGCTAGCTGGGGATTTTTATAGTTCTTCATTTTCACCGGTCCAATAAATCAACATGAAGGGGGGATATTTGTATGCATGTTAGTAAAGCTGAGCTCACCCGAGACCTTAGTTTCCAATTTATAAGCCTTTCAAAATAAACTATGATAGAAACAGATGCTGGGATTCTTCTGTCTGAAGCCTGTCATGATGCTGCTTTGCTTTTTTTAGTACTTGCCAAATAGGTTGTTCCCTGTTTTTTCCATGTCCCTAATATGCTCTTCTGTACCCTCACCATGCTCTATATGCCCGCCCTGGCACAACTCTTATGAACCACATCAGGATGTAGCTGAAGTCTAGGCATGAGGCCAGTGTGCTCAGTCTTGCTTTAAGTTCTCCAGGACCAAGCTACACCAGTGCATGTGAGATGCTGCCACCATATTCCACTCAGAACCCTAATGTTCTCCCACCATAATGCTAAATCCTTACAACCTCATTACAAAAGTTTGAGGTTGATACACTAAAATCATGTTATTGTGCTCTATTATGCATAATGGGACCTACCACTGCATTCTTAAGACCTCACCAAGACCCTGCAAAGACCATCCATGTTCTGGCTGATTCTCATATATGATAACAGGGTTTGGCCACCAGGGTGAAAGGTACCTAAAGACAGGAAGTATTACTTAGTTCAAAGCAGATAAGCTTTTTAAACACAAACAAAAACTCATTGGTGTTTAAGTTTGGTGTCATTGAAGTTTTCAGTGTAGTTAGCTGAGCAAGCCTCTATACAGAGACTTCTTTATGCAGTGGTTTCTTGTTTTGCTTGCTCAACTTGCAGCTAGACACATGTTTGTGTCTGCCTTCAAATCTGACAGCAAAAGAATGGCAACAAACGATTCATTTAGGGTTGAATTGTTCAACTTTTCAAAGACAAACTCTGACTCAGAGTGGTACAAAAGCTTTACTGAATTACTGCAGCTTGACTGAATTGCTGTCTGTCTTGAAGGAAATGTGTATGATTATGTGTCAGAACACCTGACTGATATTACTTGTCTGTCAAGTTCTGGTAGATATTTCAAATTTGGGGGCATTTTTTTTAAGACTGAGATTTTATGATACCTATGGATTTGGGAAAATAAAAAAGTAAAATTTATATATTTTGGCCCATGCAAGGCTGTTTCTAAGATATTTTGGTAATTTGTACATATATCTGGACTTGTGGATGCATGCATGTCAAGTGTCTAGTCTGCAACAATTGTTGTAAATTGTGGCACAGAAAAATAAAATCTTTTTGGTATTCCGTGAAAAATATGGGTTCCTGAAACCCCATTTGTTCCATCATTCATTCATCAGTGTGTAGATGATCTGTGATCAGATGGTTGAGATGATTCTGAGGTTTACTCAGATCATTCATTTAAAATTCTTGATATGACAATGTATTCACACACAGTAATTTCACATACAGTAAATTTTTATTCACTCTCACCCATCTGGCAGGAAAAATAAAAATGAAAAAAGACCTCCCTTCACATGTCCTTATCAGTTACATTACAGAAATTGTTGAAAGCAGATTAAAGTCAGAACCACCAAGTGGGGCAGAGCTGCACACCCACAGAACAGTTATTCAATAGCAAAATGTGAGAGTTTAATTAGACATGATGAATAATTTTATTATTGAAATTCATATTGAAAAATTTAAAACTTTCTTGCTTCTGGGTTTGTTGCAGGCATTTTTTTGGACAAACCAAGTTCTCTTTGTACATTGCCTGAAGCAAAAGAAAAAAAACTGATAACCTTGAATTTGTGCTCTTGATAATAAATTGCAGCAAGCTTTCAAATCCATTCATGTCTTGATTAATATGTAAAGTTTGAGAACAAACACAGGTGCTGATGAATAACTCTTATAGGTTGCACCCCTCTGAGGTTTTGGATCTTGAACTGGGACACAGCTGTTTTAGCACAATGCAGATGTTCTGAGTTCTTCTAACAAGTTAAAAGTAAAGAATCTTTTTTATATATAAAATCCTGTTCTCTGGGAACTTATATTGAAGCCAAATCAACAATTTATTACACATAGGTCACAGATTTGTGGCCTTAGTTTTTTTTGTTTTTATTGTTTTTTATTATTATTTATTTATTTATTCCTGGCTTTCGGTTTCATCATGGTTTTGAGCTGTTTTGTCTGTGAAAAGTTAAGCACATTGTGCTGTTTCAAATATTGTAAAGGACTTATACACATCACACTGTGGGAGCTCAATATTATAAAATCTTGATAGTGGCCTGTGTTGTACTGTTGTTCTAACATTTGTGCTAAAGGCAATCGTCAAAAGTAAAAGGTACAAAAACCAAAACTCAAGTAATGGCACTACAAGCAGCAGTAATATAACTATACAAAAAGGCCAAAGTGAAAGTTAGTATGCACAAAAACTAAGATAAGTAATACTCCAGGTGTAAGGTGTTTAGTCTAAAAAAATATGAGAAATCAGAACTTTGAAAAATATCTAGCAACAATAAACCAAAGCCGTATAAGAGCAGTAAATATAATAAATTAACATTTATTTATTTAGTTGTAATAAACTTGACAATTTATTTTAATAATTTGTTTTTATGCTGAAAGATTTGGTCTACAGCAGCTGACAAAACCTATATTATCAACCCCTCACATTCCTCAGAGTTCCACTCACCTGTGTCTGTGTCCTTTCAGACACAATCTTATAACAAGTCCAATGCACCAATCCTTTATTTTAAAAAGAAAGATTTGAGAATTTGAGAAAAGATCAAATGTAATTTAACTTCTATGTTCTTAATAAGATTTAAAACTGAACAAAAAACAAAACTAAGAAACAGACCTGATCAATGAAACCTATATTTTTGTAACTTTTTTCAGTAAAGGCTAAAAAAGATAATATTTTTTCAATGATCGAGTCAAATCTTAGTCTTAAAATTCCAATTTATAAATTTTCAAACATCAATCTGGAGGCAAACAATTTGGAAATATGATGAATGATTTCTTTTTAGAGTTAGCAGAATCTTCTATGCTCAGTTGACAGCTGTCAGTTCATCCATGTGGATTTAGGTTTGATCTGAGATAGAGATTTATTAGATGTTGAAGAAAACTTCATTCTAGTCTTCATATTTGGTTTTGTTTGTTTAGGTCTGGGTTGCTGCAGCAGTCTTTGAAAGTCATATTCCAATAAAAATGTTGTGGAAGGACTTAAAGAAAGCAGGGTTCATATTATAAAATGTGTACCAGTCCATAGATGACATGAAACTTTTCCAAAGTAACACAAATGATTGATTAAGTTAAATTTATTGTAGTAAAAATGTTCCACCAGCTTCTGGAAAAGGGAAGAAATTTGACCAAATATGTTTGTCTAATTTCTTTTTTTTTTCATTTACCTGCCTTTAGGTCTTGTGTGGACACATATTTAATGTTTTATGTATTATTTACACTGGAAATCAAAGAAATCTAACACGTTCACAAACTTTCCAGTGAAAACTATACCAGATTTTGTGATGCACTCAAATTCTCCGTGTAGCCTGCATGCTATGAGTCTGAATGTTTGCTCCTGGAATGACAGCCATCAAAATGGTCTCAGTGGGCTCCATTAAAAACTGAAAGCATGGCTTTATGGGTGAATGACCTGCTGAGTGACAAATATCTAAGGAAAAAGAGAAGGATAAAAATACAACAGCATGCAGCTTTGGATGAAGCATGTGGGTGGTGAGGTTGCTTTTGTCAGTGATATTCGGCAGGTAAACATCTCCACAGTGCTACTGTTGGTAGAAAGTCTTGTTTGTAGCTCCATGCTACAGTTTAACTGTAGCCTTGCATTTGCTTTAAGTCAAAAAATAACAGAAAATCCTGTAGAAAAAACCTCATACAATATGTGTTAATTTAGGGTTATACAGCTTAAATATATGCATGTTACTATGAATGTTTAAAGTGTATTTTGAATTTAGGATTTTAAAAGTTAAGAATTTTCAGTTCATTCAATAAATTAGTATTTTTTTAAGAAGCGGTTCTTGAAAATAGAAAAAAATAGTAAAAAAGAGAAATGTCACCAGACTCCATAGTACAAAGCATCACCTGTCTGTTTTGTCCTTAAAACATTATTTCACCCAAATGAGCCCATTCAAAGAGCTATCTACACCAGGTAAGATATTAATTGTCCACAGCCTTTTAATACAATCCTGCTTCAAAAGATCTGACCTATCCCTTTAATGTCAAACTCTGCTCATACATCATTCTGTGCAGTTAAAGTCAAATGTCTGAGAGCAAAACACATTAATCAGAAGACTGAGGTCCACAGGGGAACAGCATTTTAGGAGCTACGAAACAGTTTTGTTTTTTTTTAAACCTCAGAGTCAAAAAAAAACTCTTGAAACATCACCCTTGTTTGTTTGTGTGGACAGCCTAAACACAATCTTCTGAAAACTATGATGACCCCAAGCATGACAAACATAAAATAATGACAGATTACATGCTTCTGTGTAACTTCAATGAACAGACAAGGCTGATGAACAATAACATTGTTCAGCAAAACCCCCTTATTATTACACCAAATATACAGTCAAAATGTTTTTTATCACTTCATTGAACTGTCAGCCTACAAAAGCAAACTTTGCATGAGTAAAAACTACAATACACACCAAGTATACATTTAAAGAACATGGGAAATGAAAAGTTTTAAAAGACCAATATTTGTGTAGAACGTCATGATGAAAACCTTTCCCTTCAGCTGTCCCTCACTAGATACAGGACATGAAATTGTCCATTATGTCCACATATTTGGACAGACAACGCTCCAGTTTTTTGTAGTCTTGTAGTTTTAATGTCCTACTTTGTTGTCAGTCCACAAAAAGATTCAGTTCTTGTACTTGTATTCACAATTCTCATCAGTTTGACCCATAATTATACAATAAAATACATGCAGTCTAACCCATATTATCTGTATGCACATGCCTCAGGTCTTGTTTTCTGTTTGTTTTTGTGGCTGCATTACAGCACCACACACAGGCCTGGCATAGTTATTACAGCGTTTTGGATAATTTCTACATTTCTGTGTGTTTAAAAACATTTCAAGAAATGGTACCCTGTTCACAAGAATATTTTTTTTAAACAAAAAGAAAATAGGTTGTTTTGGAAAAAAATAAATAAATAACACACATGGCCTTAGAGTAGAGAAGGTTTAACTTTTAAAGTAGTTGTGAGCTGTTTTCAGAACAACAAAAGTTCTTGCTACACCCCTGCTGCTTCTCACATCTTTTCACATAGGACATGGATCAAAACGAAAAAGTGAAATGCATTTTTAAAAATTCAGCAAGTAAATCCACCATCCAGGCTAAGTTTCACTCAATGACAATCTGATGTCAACTTTATCTCTTAGGTTTTCCTTAACAACATGATATAAAACCCCTCAGACCAGCTCGTATTGTGGTAAAAAGACAAAAGAATAAACAGCTTGTGATGCTCAAAGCTGCCTTTAAACTTCACTGGTGCTTTTCTTGTTTCTGCTTGTCTTGATTCACTGTGTTACTGGGTTTCTGTGAAGTTTTGGTATTTTTTCCCTCAATATGTCAGAGTGTATGTATTTGTGTTTGTAAAAGCATAGCTTTAGAAATCTTCTCACCACTAAGCACCACATAAAATAACTCTCTATGCCCAATGGCCTGAAATCCAGCGGCATTCAGCGTTTTGCCATTCATGCCCTGACCTGCTGAGATCCCCGATTAAATGGAGGTCCTTCTATCACCAACACAACAAACTAAACAAACACAACAGACAGGGTTCAACTCAGCAGAGACCCTGCCACTAATGGAGCCTTCACCAGATTTGTATTTACATTACAGATACTTTCATTTCTTTATTTCTCAATAATTGTGCCTCTGAGGATGCATGTGAGGGCATGCAAGTGGAGCGATATGGCTGTGCTCCTTTTCTGGAGAGTCCAATCATATTGGAGGTGTCTACACAACTCACATCAGCTATTATCATCACACATTGTAATTATACATCATACATCTAAAACTGATTAAGTTTTGGAGTCAACCAAATTCAAGATGGCCACTACAGCTAATCAAACTTTGTCAACTCACAAATGACAATGTCCGTTTTACAGCTGTTAAGTTCAAATATGAAGTAATAACTGAGAGTAATTCACAACATATACGCTGAGCATGTCATCTTGCAATAATGCACAAGACTGTGTGTAATGTGATTGTCAAGGTTTGACCAAAACAGTTACAACTCCATCATTTCTCAACATGAGATGATTTTAGTCTGAAACTCTGGCGTGAAAGGCAATATGCAATCCTTTGAGAAATGCTAGGCCTTTAATTGCTTCAGTTTTCAAGCCTCCACTGTGAGGATGTGACAGGAGTCAAGCAGCTCTCGCACACACACACACAAACACACACATGCACCAAACACGTCAACACACTCTCACAGATGCACAAATCAGCCTGGCTGTTGACATCACCTTTGAGGAGGCTGATCCGTTTAGTTCTGCTGCCATTTGTGGTTCACGTGTGTTTAAGTGTAATATTTGCCCGTTTTCATCATGGGATTAGTCAGCTAAGACTTGTAATTGAAGCCTGATGAGCCAAATATTTTAAGAGAAACACTTTGTTCATAAAGCGGAGGCTTTACTAGACGTACAGAAGTCTTTATCGCACTTTACAGCTTCGGGCAACTGTTGGCCGTCCCTAATCTCACATTCAGCATGAAAACACAAAGACATTTGAGTGGCATTTCCTCAAACATGTGCAAAGAACACACTTAAAGGTGTTAAAAACATAAAAGTGCACAAAAATATACTGTGACAGGGTGGATTTTGTAATCTTGGAGGTAATTCACATGAATTCTTAATTTTATCACCCGCTCCTACAGGCGAAGGCAATTATGTTTTGTGTGTGTGTGATCATTTGAGCACTGGCTGCTTGAGATCTGTCCTGAAAAACTTAAGCTTTAGTCAGCTCTGTCTGTTAGCAAATACTTTTATGAACCACTGAAGAAATGTTAATGAAATTCTGTAAAAATAACGAATGGATGCATATCTACAACTGATTAGCTTTTGGAGTAAACTGGATTCAAGATGGCTGCCACAGCTAGGCAATCTTATCAAGCACAAAAATGGCTCTAAGTCAGCCTATTTTACAGATATTGAGCTAAAATTTGGTGCAGTTTTTATCTGAGACTTATCCCCAACATATACTCTAACCATTAACTGCTTGCACAAGATCTGTTTTTAAATTATTTTCCTCTAACAAAACTGTCAACTTTGCCTGTTTGTTTGTTAGCAAAAATATATCACAAACCACTGGGTGGCTTTTCAATAAAGAAGTTCGGTTAAATAGGTGGATGTCAAACCATTTAGCATTTTAAATGTGAGGAAAAGAATCCAAAAATCAATGCAAAATCGAACCAGCAGCCAATATAGACCTGCTGAAACTGGACTGGTGTGTTCAAGTGCTTCATAAAAGATTAGCAACATTCTGAATAACTAGTGGTGATGAAGGCATAGGCAAGTGTTTTATGTTTTTGGGGGGTTTTTTTGGAGGGAAAGTAAGATTTTTGCATTTTTGTAAAATGACAATACGTTAGTGAGTTTTATTGATATTGAGCTCAGAAATTTTGTGTCGCTGCCAGTCATTCGCAGAACATACTCCAAGTGATAAGAGATTACATCAGAGATTGCATGTAATGTTATTTTCAAGGTTTGACCAAGATAGCTACAACTCATTTCTCAGTATAAGATGGCCAAAGACTCTGACATAAAAGACGACAGGTGATATGCATTCCTTCAAGGGTAGGTCTTTAATTAATCACAGTTTTCTGCACTGTGATGAAATTCAACAATAAATAGAAGGGAAACTTGTGGTTACCAGGGTCTATTTCTTCTGGTTGTAAAATGTCTCGCTGGTTCCTTGAGTTCCTGGTTGATGCCGTGAAAAAGTAGAGAAAAAAATCTTCCTAGTCCCAGAGAAAAGTTCCTGTGGCTGAAACAAAGTCAAAGTCCTTTCAAAGGTACCTGTGAACTCCGGAGATGAAAGTGGAGCTGCTGTCTGTCGCATTCTGCTTCAGTTCCTCTGTCATCCCACAGCTTCCATAATCTCTTTATAAAAATTAATGAATATAAACGATCACATCAACACAACACGGGCCATGTGAAACAACACAGCATCATGAAACAAAGACATGAATAAATAACATCAGCCGGTGTCACCTCGCCCAGCTGGAGGGGCTCTTGGGGGGGATTTTGACACATCTCATGTGACTCCACTGTTTCCACTTGTCAGCTTAAAAAACTAATCCAGTTTATTTTCACCTAAGCGTTCAGGTACGCAGCGCCGCCGTTTCCGGATCCTTTTTGTCTGAAGTGGACTTTGCATAGATTAGCCTCATTTTACGCCTCTTATCTTTCTTCTCTCCTTCTTGTCACCTTTGCTATGATTCATTCAACTTTGCCTTTTTTTGTGCTCGCAGACAGCTTCAGTTCTTTTGTTTGTTGTTTAAGTGAGGATTTAGCCCTGCTCTGACACAGCGTTTGGCCTCGGATCTGAACTGTTTGACTTCAGGCAAACATCTTTTTTTTTTTTTACTTCCTCTTCTTCCCTTGTGCCCGGTGTAATCCTTGCAGATAAAGCAACCTCTTCGAACACACTCGAGTGTTGCAGTTGCTTAGGCAACAGAATATCCCATCTAATCCAAGCTGTTCCCATCTCCCCCGGTGTCTGAATACCTGTCGAACTGAAAGAACAGCTAAGCTCGCTGCCTTGTTAGGCTTGAGTTTTGTGAAAAAAAACATTTTCAGGTGCGATTTTCCGTAACAGCTTGTCAGCTTATTCACCGATGTTAAGGCTGACTGTGCAAACCGAAACAAGATTGCACTTAGTTTAGATTTTAAGATAACAAACAACAAAAGAAACAACAACTATTGATCATAACCATATGTCCAACAGTTAAGAATTGATTGTAATGAAAATTTACCTGACCACACATTTCCCTGCCGAGCACTACGTTGTTATTGCCCGCCAACAACAACAACAACTGTATTTTATCAAAGTATTTCATGAAATTTTAATGAAACTTCCAGAAAGTAATCAATTAATGGATTTGCAACTGCTTAACTTTTGAAGTCAACTTGATTCAAGATGGCTGCCACAGCCAGCTGACTTTAAAAAAACACAAAAAGGCCTTAGGCTACACAAAATGGCTTTATGTCTGTGAATTTGGAGTGGTAGTAGCTGACAGTCATGCACAACACATCCTCTAAGCGCTACCGATCATGTGAAATATCACAATATCGCATGAATATTTCAAGATTTGACCAAAATACTTCTGTCTTATTCTAAAACTCTGGCATAACATGCAAGGCTTTTAATTTATTTTTGCATCCCCTCTTCAAAAAAAAGAAAAAATCTTCAAATAAGCTCTTCGTTCCCACCTCAGAAAGAAATGATGGGAGAGATGCTCCTGCCAAGCACTTTATAATCTTCCCTGGGGTGCCAGGAGCAGCAAAGTGTTGGGGACATAGTATTGATTTATATAAAACTCAATGTTCCCTTCGCTGCCCAGATCTGAGCGTGTCTGGACCACGAGAGCGATAAGGGATTGGACTAATGCAAGTGCAGAGCAAAAGGGTCTTGATGTCAAATGGATAAGCTACACTTTTAACAACCTGAAAGTTTGCTCTGCCTCTGCCTCTATGTTATTTTTTCTCCCCTTTTTATTGTGTCATTATGTTGCAGTGCAGAGACTTGATGAATTGGAGCATTAAGGATTGTGTTTTCCAAGAGATGCCCCTGGTGATTTGAGTTGGAAACTGGAATACATCACATTGCAGTCTGAAAGGAACTAACAGCTGCATAGATTTTGATCAGATTTATAAACCTAATTAGCCCACACAAGAACAGACCATTTTCCACCTTTTACTTTGTCATCTTTTTTTTTTAATGAAAGGAAAGATGAATCTTAAAATCCTGTTGCAACTGGGTACAAAATCCAAATAAGCCCAAATACTTTCTGTACTTGACAATTTCAGTTTGAAATAGCTTCCAACTCAGCAAAAAAAAAAAAAACTTTAAAAGAATATCTTGGACATTTTGAAGTGAAGTTATGTGATTTATTATATTACCTGTGGTAGAAAGCTTTTTGCACATCCTCACTTTGGAGGAAAAAAGTTTACATCAGACAGGACTGAAGGCTAGTGTGAACACAGCCAGGACCAAAGCTGCCATCTTAAAACAGATTTTACAGCATTTCATGCAAATGTGCTTTCACTGACTTTTATACTAACATCAGTTTCACATTACATGATTATTTTCAGAGAGTTCTGCACGCTCTAATGGCAGCACCAGCAGCAAGGTGTAGCACATCCAGCACAGCCTGGGGTCAAATCCAGCAGGAATTTCATACTAGTTCTGCTAAAATAATTATGGAATACAAAATTCATAATAATATAAAGGTTTAAATAATAGCATCTGCATAGACTGCTGTAAAATTTTGAAGCTTGGAGCTGTTTTAGGATGATCAAATCTGCTGCAAACTAAAACCGCCTTGTCTCATCTACGCAGACCCGTTTCCAGAGCAGATTTGGATGTCTTCAAAAAGCTCAAATATTTTAAGTTTCCTAACAGTTCAATGAACGGATATTATTTAAACCTTTGTATCACTGTCAGTTTTGCAATTATACTGTTATTTTGGCAGATATTTTTTTTAAATTCCTGCCAGATTTGACCCCAGGGCTGCACCAGAACTTCTGCAGCTCTTTGCTTTTGTTGCTATTATCACCGGCAAATAACCACAGACTTCTGTTCAAATAACCATGTAACGAGAAATTCAGCTGATTATATAGCTACTGAGCTAATATTTAGTGTAGTAGTAGCTAAGCGTGATTCCCAACACAATTCAAGATGGCCACTACAGCTATGCAACCTTAGTCAACACAAAAATGACTCAGTTTTACAGATATTGAGCTAAAAACTGATGTGGTAGTAGCTGAGAATCATTCATCACACATACTTTAAGTACAAATGTACTTTAAAATAAATAAATAAAATGGCTGCCACTCTATCACCTTTCATCATAAGATCTTGTTGTAAAACTCTGGCATGAATGGTGACGGGAGAAATCCATTCCGTCATGGAATGCTAGGCCTTTAATTTAAACAGTTCTAGGACCCTTAGGTATACAGCTGTATCTGCAGAGACTGACAGCTGGGTTTGACTGTTTGTTTCAGCTTTAATCTGAAACAAAAAGAAGAAGAAAAAACATATTTTATCAATGCTTCCGCTCTGCTTGGCAGTTTTACCAAAGTGAAGGTTTATTATGACAAAGTGGAGGATAAACTTTTTCCTTTTACAAGCAGAAACTCTACTTTTTTGTCACCAAACATTATTTCCCATCTGCAACATGTTTCATACTTGCCTGTTATACAAGAATACAAGAAAATCTCACAGTGAGCGTCCTTTTAATGCAGCTTTCATGCAGCGCCGCGTATACAAAAGGCGAGCGCACCTGCTTTGATGGAGATGGTACTCTGTCGCTCCCTCTCTGAAACCCTAATGATACCTTCTTCCAGGCCTATTTCTGCTACATCAAAGGATCAACTAGCCTAAGTGCTCATGCCACGGTGTGAGGGTACAGACTGAAGTCCATATTTAGAAATTCCCATCATTTCCATACTGATGTAAGAAGAGTTTTTCTTCCATGTGAACTGGAGGCAGGAGGCTTTGGGATGTCATGAACCTGAAGCAATGGCGCCATCATATGGACAGTTAGAGTTCTGACCACTTGTCTGAAGATTTGTTTGAATAAAAGATGGTCAGCAGGTGGAATTCATGCATGACTATATGTGAAAAATTGATTATTGGAAATAGATATGAGCAAACATGAAGTTAAAGCAACAGCTGTTCTTTTCTGACACTGAATCCTCTTTTTTTTTTTTAGAAAACTGAACAGAATTGATTGTCTAATATTCAGACATTGACCTCTGACCTCACATGTAAAAAGAGGATTTTTTTCACAGAAACCACATTGCTAATATTTTTGTTGACTGTAGAAAGAGAGCCGGAGTCATTTCAACCTGTGATTTTCTGTGATGGGATGAAAAACATCCTCAAACAGCATCTGCTGCTGGAGGAAGGCCAGAGAGATAGATCTGTTGCTAAGCAACCACTTTGACTCTTATTTTGTTGTGCAGGACCACTAACTAGATTTTCAGTCAAGGTTGCATCAGTTTGGTTTGATTCCTCTGCGAAGCTGAAAACATGCAGGAATCAAAGATGAGAGTGTTTATTATTGATGTGGCTGTGTTAGCTCTCATTATCAGATATACAGGAGGATTTATGGACAGCATCAGACATTGCAGAAAGGAATGCAAAAGGTTACTTTCATCACAAAAAATTCCTGCAGTCATTAAAATGTTATGCGCTTCACAGTGGGCTCAAACTGCAGCCACAGCTATGATCATGGAGGCAATTAACACGTCTGAAAAAGCCTTATAACCTGTAGGAACACATTTTCTAGGCCACAAGTGATAGTATTCCACTGAAACTAGCTGGAAGGCTAATCTGAACAGTAGTAAACAGTAGAAATTTAAAGACCTGACATTCCTTGAAGAAATCTTGATTTAAATTTTCGGTGGTAGTAGCTGAGAGTCATTTACAACTTACATATACTTTCAGCATGATATTGTGCATAATGTTATTTTCAAGGTTTGACCAGAACAGCTTTAACTTCATTATCTCTCAATATAAGGTGAGCTTCGTCCACAGCTCTGGCATGAAAAGGAGCGGGTGATACTCAATCCTTCAAAGAATGCTTCCTGTTTTGGGTAGCTTGAACCTCTGACCCAGTGACCCCACGCAGGTCATGGCAGGCATGGAGTTTATGTTGTGAAAATGTTCTGGATCTGAAATTCTTTGTTGTCTAAACCCTGCATGCAAACAGTCAAGTCAATAAAATCCAGTTGTTAAGGTTGAAAGAATGGCCTGTTTTCAGCTGAGCGGCGTATCCAGGTTTTGTCCTCTATGATTGCTCTCACCAGTTTTTCCTCGCTGTTTTCTTGCTGTTCTTGCACTGCAATCAGAAATAAATCACTCACGATAAGAGTGTTGAATACAACCCAGCCATTTATGTCGTCTTTGCTAGCCTTCCTTGTGTTTTCTCTGTGACAGGGCTGTTTCAGAACGGGAGTCTGGTTCCACCAAAATGATGCTGCGGCACAGAAACATCAGTCTAAAATTGCATGTAATCTAACTGTGGTAAAATGATACATAACAAAAGTTAATACAGATTTTTTTCCCCTCCTCAAAACAAAGCTGAGACGTCTCACAGCTGGAGGGCTGTGACATTCTATTTGCCCAGCAAGTAAGTATTAAATTTTCATTTTTAGCGTTTTTGTTGTTTGTGACAGCCTGATGGCGGCAAATAATTTTACTGCTTTGAGGAAAGAGACAAATAGTTTTTGGCAAGTTGCTAATAGAGTGCAATGCACAGTTTCAGCAATGACAAGTATCTTTATTTTCCTCTGAACAGAGACAGACTTCCATTACAGATAGCTGTGGGAAAGATCAAGCCTGTCAAGGAGCACAGTGCGAGCCTCAGAATATGAAACCATTCCCATAAAAAAAAAAAAACGACATAAAAAGATTTAAATGGAATGGATAGCTTCTGAACACGGTGGGACGTTGAAGGAATGAAAAGTGGAGGAATCTACCCACCTGGGTTTTCCTGTCTTTTATGAGTGACACTTCTCTTGAACACCTTTCAGAGGTTTGACACATTATTTGCTCTGAATGGATGGCTCTGTGATGATCCAGTGGTTAAGACCTCCCACCTGTCGAAGTCCCTTCTTTCTCTTCCTGCTGCACAGGGAACGGAGTCACCGAAACCCCTTCTTTTCCTTTCCTTTACTTGAACACGTACTTTTTCATATTGTTTTAGAAATAAAAGATGAACTTTGACCTGTGCAAAAGGATTTTTATTGTAAATGTTTTTTGTTAACCTGTATTTAAATGCTTCATGTCCTGTAACTCTTCAGTATTTGATTTGCATGAGTAGATTTTGCAGCTAAATGGGTTCCATGCTGTTGCTTAAATTACATGACAAATCTAATCATCACTCTAGTTCCTACAGATTGTTGCATTTATTAATAGTTTTGGGTTACAAATATGAGGAACCTTTTTTTCCCACCATGTAGTAGTTTTCTTTGTGATCAGCAGAGGTCATGATTTATCCACCTTCTCTGCCTTTCTAGGATTAAACTGTCCAGATCTGCACACTATAAAAAGGATCAGGTTTCTGTTGCCTGCTGCCAAAAAGCCCATGTTTGTATATTTGTGTGTGTTTCTTATGAAACTTGCAGAAAGTAATCATTGCATGTACATCTACAACTAATTTAATTTTTGTAGTCATCACAATTCAAAATGGCATCACAGCCAACTGACCTTAAAAAAAAACACAAAAGTAGCTAATATTCAATCTATTGTACAGATTTTAACATAAAATTTGATGCGGTTGCAGCAATATTGCTTAAGATTGTGCATAATGTTATTTTCAAGGTTTCCATCATTTCTCAGGCATGTGACATGCATTTATTCAAGGAATGCTACACCTTTAATTGTTCATTCGTGTAATTGCACTCATATTTGTAAAGTAAAGTCACATTTCAGCACAGTTTTGAGTAACCTGTTGTTTCCTGAACAGCTGTTTGTATGATTATATGACCCAACCTGCTTCCTTCATGACTCTCTCAGGTTGTTTTCTGAAGGTTACAGGCATTGTTCTTTCCTAAACAACATGCATGTTTTTAATTTTTTTGTTTTTCCATTTTAGTTTCACTTCATGAAAAACACACCGGGGCACACATGTTTATTTCCTGAAAATGACTCACCGTAAATTCAATGTCTTTTTGTTTATTGGTACGAGTCTCTAACACCTTTTAAGTCAGCAAGAAATAAATAATAAATATGAAGATTAAATGCTCCATAACAAATCAGTACCTTGGACAAGTTTACCATTGTTTCTAGCCCAACTGAAAGTAGAGATGAAGGTTTTGTAAGACGCAGCCTGCATAAAAGCTGCCCGCAGGTTGTTTTGTTCTCTTGTCTAATAAAAATCAGATGAAGGAAAGCTGCTACAGCCACATTAGCTGAAAAGAGCTGCATGTGTAGCTGTTTAACTGAAGGAGTTATGAAAGTTACGGCACGATGACAGCTGCACTGGACACAGAGTCCTTTAAATCTGGGACTTGTGATGAACAGTGAGTCGAACTCAAGCTGAGAAAATATTAAGTGCCAGATCCTGTTTGACAAAAGTCATATATCAAATAAATGTCTTTTTATTTTTTTCTTCGAGTGGTGTTTGGATTCTCTCTGAGTCTTTTGGCATTTGAGATAGAGAATTCAAGGAGATGTTTATCAGCAAGAGGAGGCGACAGATGGAAGTGTGGACAAACCCTGAAGGGCCGACCACAGGCCAGATGCATAAACAATGCGTCCGCCTTTCTATGCACACAAACTGGCATTTCTAAACAAAGAATATAGGGTGACAATGTGTGCACATCACACAGTCTGCAGAGGACACGTACACACGTTTTAAGACTATTTAAGCCTGGTGTAGTGAGAAGAAAGTGGAAAACAAAGACAGAAATGAAAGGCCTAGCATTCCTTGAAGAAATACATATCGTCTGCCACTTTTCAAGCCTGAGTTTTAGACTCAGATCATCTTATAATGAGAAATGGAGTTTAGGCCGTTTTGGTCAAACCTTGAAATTAACGTTATGTAAGGTTTCATGTAATATCTTGTATGATCTGTTAGCACTTGGAGTATGTGTTGTGGTTTACTCTCAGCTACTAACACACCAGGTTTTGCCATTTTTGTGTCGGCCAAAGTAGATTACCTGTGGTGGCCATCTTGATCTTGGTTGAATCCAAAGGTTATTCAATTGTATCTGTATTCCAAATAATTTCTTTCTGTGAGTTCCATTGAACACTACCCAGTGGTTCATTAGATATTTTGCTAATGATGCAAGCAAATAATCACACACAGACACAGGTAAAAAAAGTGCCTTTGGCTGTGGGTGATTAAAAAAAATGTGTTTTTATAGATTCTTCAAATTTGAAAAAAGTTTTTTTCTTTTTTGTTTGTTTATGATTCTAGAGTTGAGATACCGAATAAAACTGACTTCCTTTTCTCTACTTAACTCATATTCAGTTAACTGATCTTTGTAAATGTTATTACTTTACCTATTGTCTTCTGTTGTCTCGTTAAGATTTCTAACAGGGTCCCTCATGTTTGTTTTTATAAAAGAATGGTGAAAATAATGCACATGAATTGTTCTGCCTTTGTGCATGCACACAGAGTTTAAGCATCTGGTCCCAGGTGGCTGGAAGCCACATGGATCAATGTTTTGGCCCCTGCAGTTGTTTAACTTTAGCAAACCCTTTTTCATAACCAGAAGAAGCCTTTTGCCAAAGTGTTACAAAAGGCAGATTTGATTAATGAAAGTCTGAGTCTTTATTGAACTGGTCACTGAGTGTGTGCAGTGGGGATCATTTTAAACTGTCGTGACCGGCTGATACCTCTGATGTACAACAGGTGAAGAATATGGCTGTTATTTCTACAGATTCCCTTTGGAAAACAGAAACTCTTGTTTTCTGTCTATAGATCCTTTTTTTCTTTGCCTGCCTTTCCATCTCTGTCACTTGAAGCTCATTCACAAACTCCAGAGAAGCACCATCCTGACTGTGATGAGTCAACAGTGCCTCCTGGTGGTGATTGTGAACTTCCACACAATCGATTCCAGACTCAAATAAATCAGCGTTTTCCTTTGGAGTGTGCCTCATGTACTGCAGAGTTTTGAGTCTCTTTAATATGGAATTTTATTAACAGTTGGTCATAATGTTAAGTTAAAATGTTATCTAAAGTAAAGTATAAATAAAAAGTTGGAAAACTTTGGCAGTTTTATATTTATGTATAATTAAATCTCTAAAACAAAATGTAAACTTTTACTCTTATATATACTATGTAAACATTTGCATCTCTCGCTCACTCTCAGTATATAAATTTATATTACAACTGATTCACTTTTGAAATCAATTCAACTGAAGATGGTTGGCAAAGCTAATTAACACAGAAATAGCTATAACTCAGTGTCTTTAACAGATATTAGCTGAGAGTCATCCTTAATACAAACACTAAGCATGACATCTTGCAATGTTGCATGAGGTTGTGCATAGTGGGTTTATTTTTCTGACACGCAACATTAATGTAGAACTTTGTTTTAGGAGTTTTTGTAAATGCCATTGTCATGCATTGTTTTTTTTTTCTATTTCAAAAAAGTAGCCTAAATCTAAAAATGGCTAATTGCTCTTAAAAAAGCCAATTTTATCACCCATTGCTGAACGAGAAGGCAGCGAGATTTTTATTTATTTTTTTAATTTTTCTATTTTATTTTGGGTTTTTTTGCCTGTTACCAAAATGTGTCATAAGCCAGTGGACAGATTTGAATGAAACTCTCAGAAAGTAATCCTTGGATGAACATTTACAACTGGAATCAATCCAATTCAAGTCAGTTACTTTGGCCAACTGACTTTTGAAACACAAAAAAGCTATAACTCAGCCAGTTTTACAGATATGGATCTAAACTTTGATCTGGTAGTAGCTGAGACTCATCCTCAGCACAGTTAACACGTCTTGAAATAATATTGTTCTGAAAGACAGCAGGCAATGTGGATTCCGTCAAGGAATTCTAGGCCTTTAACTGTTGTTGGTGTTTTAGAGGTTTTCCATAGAAAACAAACCTCAGCAGTATGTTGTTAGTTAGTTTGTTGGTTCACAATGAATGAATGAAGCCAGTGAACTTGATTGACACTGATGGTTCATAGTGATATATTTTCACTTGGCATCAAAGTTTGACAAGTACAACAGACTAGTGTCCATTTGAGTCTGTGTTTACTTATCATTTTTTTCTATTTTTGGACATCAAAAAGCATCAACATTTCATCTTTTTCATCTAAACTTTACTAAACATTTCATTCTAAGTTAGTGCAAAGGAAGTGCTGCGGCCAAAGTGCCACATGACAGAAGTTGTATACTTTGGGAACTATTCAAGTGGTTTTGTGTGGTTTGACAACCCAATTTGCAAAAAAGAATTCAGTATGGTTTTACCTTCCAGCTGGACTGAGGCTGAAGCTTCAGGGAGGTCATGCAGGAGCATTCGCCTACCACAGGATCTTTTCAAATTAAAGGCATAGCATTCTTTGAAGGAATGCATATCGCCCACCACCTTTCATGTCAGAGATTTGAACTAAAATGAACTTATGTTGATAAATGAGTTGAGCTAAAGCCATTTGGGTTAAACTTTGAATATACATTATATGTCTTATTCTGTCAGAACCTGGTGTGTGTGTTGTCAATGACTGTCAGCTACTACCACTCCAGGTTTTAGCTCAGTGTCTGTAAATTTATAGATTATTATAGAGCTATTTTTGGTTACTTTTTTTTATCTTAAATCATAAGATGTTTTGCTAACAAACAAAGATGGTTAACTGCAACAGTTAATATGAAGGTTTTAAGCAAAGGTGTTGCCTAAACTGTTGCACTCAAAGTATGTGGTGAGGATAATATTCTACTTCACTCAGGGATTTTGGAAAACACTCACAAGCCTGCTTCGTATTTTTTACCATCTGTTAACTCTGTCAGATCAGTTTAATAACAAGCCCTGCGCCTCGTTAGTGATGTGGCATCTCAGAACATGGCTGCTGCATCTCAGGCTCTCATTTAAGCTCAGTGACCTGAAACCGTTATCTAAGGGCAGCATGTGGAAGAGCCCAGGCTGTGATGGACTACTCCCATCTGCTGACCAACTAACCAACATGGGTGAGAATTACTGCCAGAGGGACCATCAAAGCTTTGCGGGGACACACAGATTTGCCCACAGAGGCATCCTCATGTTTTGGCGTGCTCATAAAAGTCTAGTTTGGTAAGTTTACAACTTGTCATGAGATAAATAAAAACTCAGAGAACTTTTCCATCTGGAGTATTAAATTTAATCAATACAAGGCCTTTAAATGAGCGCGGAGAAGTAAAGTAGACCGGTTAAAATGGCCAAGGCAAAAATATTATCGTCCCGCTTCATCTTTCAGTAGTGGGTTACAACAACTATTCCACTGCCATAACATCTTTTAAAAGAAACTGCTTAAATAATAAAAAAAAGTTAAATATCTGCTTTTGTACTGCCAACAAAAACTTTTCTCGATGGAAGTCAGCACTTGCTCCTAATTTTAGGAAGCCAAACAGCATAAAAACTCAACCTCAGGTGTCAGCCAATTGTCATACTTTAGATGAAGTCTGTGTGATATATAAATTACATTTTTTACCTTCATCCAGAAAGCACATGATGTCATGGTTTATGAAAGGATGATCTAACAACCCTCATGCAGAGTTTTATACAATAACTGGAGGTGTTTTGGCTTATTTTACAGGCAAACACCCAATGATGATATGTTTTATAGAGAAGTTTTCTGTTTAAAACACTTGAGACCATAAAATTCTAAAGCATCTTTGCAACAATTTCAAGGCAGACGGTTGCTTAATTTCCTCTTCTGCAGCATTTTCCATCTACTGTAACATTCATGATGACTTAAAGGAAATGAGTGGAGACACACTCGCCGTGATTCATAATTCCCAGGATGAAGGCAATAGCTTAATGTAAGTGGTTTTACGCTTAAACAATCTGCCAGAGGGACTAAACAATAAAACAGAATGGGATTCCTGCATTTGACCTGATTTCAGAAAAAACTTCCAGTTGCCTTGAGAAGCTAGTTACAGTACTTTGCAAAAGATTTAGGCACCCCTTTGATTCGGTTGTAACTGAGAGTCATGTTCCAGTCTTTGAACTTCTGTTTTAAAGTAGGGTTTGTGTATGGTACCTAAAGCCCAACCTATTAGTCTATTAGCCATCAAAGCATAAAAATGGACCTAACTCAAGGCATGAGCTAGTGTCTATGCATAGCAGCAAAAGAACAGAGATTTTTTTTTAAATTGGGAGACACTTTGTTTTTAGTAGCAAAACCACTTCATGTAATTTGTCCCTGTGCTTTCAGTTACAAATAGAAAATGTGCCAAACATATCACTATTTGGTATTTATTACAAGGTGATTCTCAAGAAAGTATTTGCCAAAATGTGTTTAAACTATACCATGGTGGACAGTTTGTTTTCAGGAAAACTGGACAACTAAAGATTAAGCAACAGGTCAAAGTCTGGGCTACCAATTTTTTTTGTACTGTGTTAGTATAAAAGTACTACTTTATCCTGCAAAAGTACTACAAGAAATGCAAAGAAAAGCATGCTATCAAACTGTGATTTATTTTGCATTTAGTGTAAAAAGAGCTATAAATTTACAAAATGTCTCTGATGCTTGGTAAAAAGCCTATTAAAGTGCCTAATAACCAGCTTTTTCACCAGTATGTCTACAAACACAGCGCTGGTTCATCCTTTGATTCGTATTAGACACCTTAAGATAGGTGTGCAAAAGAAGATTGTGACGTTAAGCCCATAAATTCTGGGGAAATGATATGACTACAGAAAAAGTTGATTTTACAACATGCATGTCAACAAATTGCTGAAATGTCTTCCTACTTTTTCAAATTAACCTCCTGCACTGTTTTATGTGTACTTGATTTGAGCAGGCTTGCCTAAAACAAGCTCATACAGTGTATAATTACAGTTTGGTCTTGCAGAGTTATGATTAAATTTTCTCCAAAGTTCACATTTTGCAGCATGTTTTTAAAGCCCTGTTATTGACTCTTAGTTTCAGGCCCCTCATCCCGGCCCATCCCAGCACCACAACTAAGAACCAAATCAAAGGATGGTAATGATGTTAACCACAAACTCAAAACCCAGTACTTAGTAAGGAAAAAATTGTCAAGCCCATCAGTCATTTTTAGACTGTGAATAATAATAGTTTTAATAAACCTGCAATCAGTGCTTTTAAATGCCAAAATGAGCACAAACACAGACAGTTTCACTGGTTTCATTTAAATGTCAGAGCAATACAGAGGTGGAGCTTTTTGATTTGATGAGAGATGATTTTTGTATGATTCTAATTTTCTCTGAGAGAAAATTGGAAGGGAAGCGGGGCCTTTTATTTTTCTCAAACACAGTGCAAGCCCTCCTTTAGAATAAAAAGACACAAGGTTAAAATTGCTGCTGCTGATTAAACTGTAGCGACAGGAGGTGTTCCTTAAGAAACAAAGATTAAAGGCCTGGCATTCATTGAAAAGAGGCATATTGCCCACTGTCTTTCATGCCAAAGATTTAAGCTAAAATCATTTTATGTAGAGGCAGTAAGTAGAAGCTGTTTTGGTCCAAACTTATAAATATACAATCTAATGCTATGCTGTGAGATCTTGTGACATGATATGAGTCAGAGAATATGTTTGTGAATGGCTCTCAGCTACTATCACACCAAAATTAGCTCAATTCCTGCAGGATTGACTGAATTATAGCCATTTTTGTCTTGGCTAAGGTTGATTAGCTGTAGTGGCCATCTTGAACAGAGTTGACTTCTAATGTTAATGAGTTGTTGATGTACATTCAGTGATTACTTTCTAAGAGTTTTGCTGAATTCTGTCCTGCAACTCATGAGATATTTTGATAACAGACAGACATGTGTGTTGCCAACAATTAATGCCAAAATTTAAAGCAAAAATATTGCTCAATGTTAGTGCTCAAACTGTGTTTGGGATAATGCTCAGCCAATCTCTTCCACACCAAATTTTAGCTACAGTTATAGCCATTTTTGTTTTGGCTAAGGCTGATTAGCTGGGATGGCAATCATAAAATGGGTTGACTCTAAAGGTTAATCAGTTGTAGATGTACATCTAATGACTACTTTCTGAAATTTTCATTAATAATTGTTCACTGATTCATGAAATAGTTTGCTAACACTGTACACACAGAGACAGACATGGGCAAACACATTTTGCTTTTGGCAGCGGGTGGTAAAAGGTGCTGAATGGGTTTGAATACTTTAAATTCAGTCACAATGTCTAAGTAGGAAAAGTAAATCAACCAAGCATATATATTTTATTTGGCTACCTCCAAAGATATAAAAAAACAAACAAAAAAACACTCCTTTATCCTACTTTAACAACTTGTTGATTTGCAACAGACTGCATACTTGTTGCATACATTACAGCTGATGTTCTAAATGTACCCATCTAAAAACAGCTTCCAGTTTTTTCATAAATGCAGTTAAAATGCTGCAAAACCTTTAACAAGGCTAGTAGCATATGTAGGATATGTACTTGTATGTGTATATGTATTCTGTAATATTTTCAGTGGTGAGAATTTGTTGGTAATTAACTCAGGAAAAAAAAGATACATTGGAGAAATTTTACACAATTTGGCAACTATGAACTTATCTTAAATCTGATTAAAACTACATTTACTACCACAGATCATTCCTACATTACTGACACGTGTAAATTCTACTAAAGGGTTTGAAATCTTATGGCTCATATGTAAGGGTGGTATCCTGTTGTTGGGAGCACACATTTTTGTATGGTATAATACATTAATGAAAGATCACATTGTTCCTCTAACCTGTTAGCCGAGGGATGTCAACCACAAATATCTGAAACACTTCCACTTTTGCAAGAAGCAGTTATTTCCCACAGCACTACCTGGTGGGCTGGTGATGATACTCCAGCTTCTTGGGCTGTGATCAGCTGACATGCAGGGATAGATGGAGCCCTGTAGGTGGTCAGCAAACCGTCTACTAGTGAGAGTCATGTGAAAGCTGTTGTCTCAGTTCGCCAAGCCATCCCCAACTTTCCCTCCCATTAGCAGGTCTGAGATCTCTCTCAAGTTCCTCCAAGAAATGCAGGAGGCAGAGCATGTTGTCGGTCTAATGATGGGCATGAGTGTAATTACAGCGTTCTCAGATATGCAGTGTAAGCGCTTGATTGCTCACATGCTGACATGGCACTTGCTCAGCTCCTTCATTTCTGCCACGTCCCAAGACTTTATCCTAGTTCAGTCCTGCTTCCTAAATATGCAGTTTAGATTGCATTAAAAACAAATCAGTGTTGATACTGGAATTAGAGCTCTACTGCTTAATATAACAAGACTTCTTGATAAAACAAGAACAGAACATGTAAACTAGTTTTACTTATGTGACATAAAAGAACCTTTATCTTTGTTAAAATTACCCTCCATGTGTACGTGAGAACAACTCCACAGAGAAAAGCACCAGCCAGGTAGGCGATCCTGTGACCTTCTCACTGTGAGGCAACAGCTCCAACCACTGCACCACAGTGCTGCCCTGAAATCATCATTTCAAAAAAAAAAAGATTTTCTTTGCTAGAAGTTCATTTTTGTTCCTCAACACTTGTCTTCCTAAGTGAAACTTTTTTTCATTTGTTTTATGCAAGCAGAAAATTTGACTTTTTCTTATCTTGTTCTGTAAGTATTTCAACTTTTCCCAACTGCCTGCTTTACTCTTCTTGATAAATTCATCATCCTCCTTTGATAATGTGCAAATGATTAAGCATTAACATGTACTGACATGTGATTCAAAGTAATACTAAGTTTTGTTCCCATGGCTGTTTTATGTGAAACTGACATTAACAGGTGTGTTAAAAAGAACTGACTTGTCAAAACAAGAGGAAAAAGAGGCACAGCATTAGCAACCTGAATAACAACTAAACCAAACTGCCTTCCCTGGACTGATTTGCACTCAGTCATTAATTTTGAATGGAACTGAAAATTAAATCTGTAATACTTTCAAAGCAGGCAATCTACTAGGTTGCTTTCATACTTCTGAAAAGCTGATGCATCTTATCACCCTGGCCTATAAAAACTTTGCCAGGGTTTTTAAGTTGTTAATTCAAGACAGGCTAATTATTGGTGGCTTATGAATTGTTTTAATATAGATGCAGTGTTATACTTTGTTTTGTGGTATATAGCAATGGTTTTCACAGTTGGGGTCAGAACCCCACTGGGGGGTTATATACTCTTGGAAAGATCTACATTAATCATAATTGATTTAAAAATTATAACCAATACCATATTTATTCATAATGTTACAAAAAGATAAAAACTTCAGTCATAAATAATTAAAAAATATATTATGATGGCTGATGAGACTCTTAATTTATTATTATTATTATTATTATTATTATTATTATTATTATTATTATTATTATTATTATTATTATTATTATTATTATTATTTATTTATCTGTTTTCTTTCTTTGTTTTCACAGGGAAGCTGCTGCCTATCACCAGCATTCATTGTGCGAGAGACGGGGGACACCCTGGACAGGTCGCAAGTCTATCACAGGGTTACATGTACATAGACAAACAACCGTTTGCCCTCTCACTCACACATAGGGACAAATTAGAGTTACCAATGAACCTAACATGCATGTTTTTGACACCCCGAGTACCCAGAGAAAACCCCCACGTGTGCAAAGTTTGCAAATGCCAAAGAGAAAAGCCCCAGGCCAGAGGCAAACCTGCTGCCTTCTTTCTGTGAAGTTCCCAAACTTTTTAGCTTCCTGACCCACAAAATGATTGCAGCTTGTGACCCCGTTGCTTGTTTTAATACACAAAAACTGGTAATAACCCAGATAAACATGAGTTTAATGGCAATGTGAACAGTCTTAACCACCACAATGTTTTTTTTATTATATATTTTTTTAAATCAATGTATGACTGCTGTTTGTGAGGTATTGGGTTTTTTCTTTGTGTCTTTCTTGGGTTTTCTTAGTTATCTTGTTTTCCTTTTTGTACTGCCTGTATCCAGTGTTTTTCCATTCATCCTCAGCCTTCACTCGTTTGCTGCCACGCCCACCTCCACCTGTCAGTAATGAGTTTCACGCACCTGTGCCCACTTACCAATTATCCTCTGTGTTTTATAAGGTCGGTCTTCTCCTCCACTCTCCACTGGTTCATTGCTTTTGGTTCATGCTTGTTGTCCTTTGTCTCTGTTTAATCGCACATGCTTCACCTATTTACCTGTTTTGTACTTAGTTCCAGTTTTTGCTGCCACGTCAGCTTTTTTGTTTTTGTTTGTTTTTATTTAATAAATTAGTTTTCTTTAAAATGAGTCTGCACTCTGGGTTCGCCTCCTTCACCCTGCATCCTGACACTGTTTATATTCGTTGTAACATCATTGTGCCATAATCAATCATCTTCAAATGTAATTTTATATCTGGAAAACATCCAAACACCCAAACTTGGTGTTTCCAGACACCGTCATTGGAAACCACTGGTCTAAGTTGCCTTCAAGTGCTCCTCGTACAGTACAAGGGTAACACGGCAAAACGATGACCGCACTTGAACTTTTCTACTTTTTGGAAGCGTTACCTGTGTTTTTGTTTGAAAACTAACATGTCTTTTTCAATTTAGAACAATTAAAAATTGACATGTACGTAGTGGAAATTGAACGTTTTAGTGCAGTTTCGATGTGTCAGCAGTTTCGAAAACGCATCATTTCCCAGAGAGAGTAAGGGCGCGTGAGAGGGGGTTGAGTGTGACGTCATGTTTGGCGGAGGAGAAGTTTGTGTTTCTTCTTCGACAAACTTCAGACACCATACTGTAGGTGAGGGGGGACAAGGGGGAGCAAAGACCGAGTCGGATCGATGATTCCTCGCTTTTTTGTTGGCTTTGACGCCTCTAGAACCGAACTCGTGTTATTTTACTCTTCGTTTAAAGGTCCTTTACTATTACAGAATCAGTACCGTTGAAAAAAAAAAACGCTGACCGAGATAGTTCGCGGTTCTGGAGTTAAGTTCCGCTCGCGAATATCTGATTGTGGTTTAGCAGGCCGACCGTCGCCACTCCTGGTTGTTTCGTCAGTTTGTGTTTTTTTCCCGAAAAAAATGAATGTATAAGTATCTCATTCGTGGTGTCGTATGAACCGTGGCGAGGCATCGACGAGGGGTCGGGGGCTCCGGTAGCGGAGCGGGACTTCATGATGGGGATGCCCCGAGGAGGACGTCTGTTCCTGGCGACGTGCCTCTGCTCGCTCTTCGTCCTGGTTCTCTACTTCCAGAGCATCACCAAACCAGGCAAGACACCGCTCAAATCTGTCCTCTTCGACAAATGAATCTCACTGACCTTTGCTGTGTAATGTTTTGAAAATCAGTCACTGTTTTAGATAAAGCGAATTCACAAAAAAGAAAGTATAAACGTCCGTAGCGCTGTTTTTCTCTTCTTTTTTTTTCTTTGGCTTTATCATGTCCGTAAATAACACCCTTCACTCATGGGCCTTAATAACTGTAATTTAAACGTTAAATAATGCATTTTATAGAATGACATAGTACAGTATGTTGGTGAACTATTAAGACTTTACATTAGTTTGTTTTGACTTGTTTGGTTTGTAAACATCCATATTGACTCAAACAGCAACACTGAAGCACCTGTATGTGTGGAGGTGTAGAATTGTGCTTCTGTACAGCAGATGGTTTGATGAAATGTGAATGAAACGGTGCATGAATAGGGCCACTGTGTGAAGCCTGGAATGTTTTTAAAGCCCCCCCCCCTCCACTCTGAGACCCCCTGCATTCCTTTGCTGTGTCCCCTCTCCTCTTCTTACCTCTTTCTGTCAGTCCTGGGCTGAGCCCATTTGGCTCAGTGAACGAGAGACCGACCCCGTTGGGCCATGCAGGGTTTTAGGGGGAGCAGACTGAGAAAAGAGGGTGGCTACATGATTGTGGGGGGTCATCCTTTTTTTTGCTTAGGTAAAGGGAGCCGAAGAGCATCTGACCTTAAAAAAACAATGACAAAATGTTGTCAGTGTCAGAGGAAAGAACTGAAATCAGTTCATATGATATGGAAAACAAAAAAAAACATGGTTCTCATTTTAAATAAAACCATGCTGCACACCTGAATTATGGCTCTGACGCACATCATCATGGAAAAGCAATAAACATTTTTTTTTTTTATAGCTGTCAGACTGACAGGCCGACCACATGTTGCTGACCCTACATGCAGCACACTTCCACACTCTGGTTGACCTCCGCCCGCCCGCCCGCTCGCTGCCTGACCTGTTCAGGCCTGTCAGCTTCAGGGCTCCACCAGCTGCAACGAAAGCCACATGTGAAGCTGGTTGGAGCCACATTAGACAGGACTAATTCACAGGATGTCAACAAAGCACAGGTTCTTTGTAATTAGTGCTTATTACTGTTTATGTACTTATATCAGGTTTAAAACCAACAACAAAGTCTTCCTCAGTTCTGTCTTATCCTGGCCTGTTGCATCTTTAATTTCCCCTTTTTGTCTTTTAACTTGATTGTAGGTGATAAAAGTTTGACGAAGGCATCTATTTAACATAATCTGTTGTATATATCACACTGTGATTTATTTTGTGTTTAGTCTGACGGGAGATGTTGTGAGGAATAGAATTTAGGAACGACTTCTCATTTATTTGGAGCTACCTAACTTAGAGTGTGACTTTCAAACCGGACACCAGCGTCTGATCGTCACGATGAACATTCACAAACGTTGTGTTGTCTAAAAATGGAGGATGAGTTTCTCTGAATCAGAAATTTGTTTCAGTTTTGCAATAGCAGCAAAACAAACAAATCAAAACAAAAAAAAACAGAAAAAAAATCAATTCTTTTAGTTTTAACTAACTTTTTTCTTACTGCAAATTTATTTTGAAGTTGTTAATGTCCCGTTAGTGTTTCCTAAGGCACCACTTTAGTCATTGGTTAAATAGTGGCTAGTCAGTTTATTACATTAAAAATCTGTAAAACTATGATTTACTCAGTCCTGAGTCTCAGAGGCTCTATCTTCTGACATTTGTTTTTGAAAAACTGAAGTGTTTCAATTCACTAAATAAGTAAGCAGGTGGATAAATAAAAATGAAGATTAGTAATAAATAGATAAATACATAAACTGATGAAGAAGATTCTATGACATTTGTTGCTCTTGCTGTGACTTTAGATCCTGGACTTTTAATTTTAGCTGCACAGGAAACTGCTGCTTCATCCCATATGATAAAAATGGTGTGGAGACATTTTGAAGCTGCAATATTTACTTTTTTTACCCTATTAAATAAACCATTAAACAGGTTTTTATTATTATTATTAATATTATTATTATTTTGTCTTTTTGGCCCAGCCGCCACTCATCTGTAATGCTTTAGCAATGCCTGACTAATTTAACAAACCAATAATCATTTCATGGCTTTGGTGATTGATAATAGATGGAAACAAGCATTAGTCAGTATAGTCATATGCTGCATAGTCACAATTCCCTAAAACTCTGTAAAACTTTTAAAACCAAACACAGTAACGGAGACTCAGTTCTGCGAACGACCCACATTTATCTGTAACAGATGAGAAATCGTTTCCAGTAATGTTGCCTAATTGCTGAAGGAGATTTGGAAAAAAGTGTGAAAGTCCTGTGGTTGGTGTTACATCACCGTGCTGCAGGGGGATCAATTAATGCAATTTTTTGCCTCTGCATGACTTCCACATTATTCTTGTGTTCTTTGTGCCTGGTTTTGTTCGTGCTTTTAGTCTCTGAATCGTTCTCTTGATTTTACAGAAGTCTCTGTTGAGCTCTGCCTCCTCAGTAGATTAAAACCACTGACTCTATGTTGGTGCAGATGCAAGTAATGGCTTCCAGAACAGGCTTTATAATGAAACCTCAGGAGTTGCAGTTAAAGTTTAACACAAAAATTCAACATATAGACCTTATTTTGAAGCATCGTGGTTTGTAAGAGATTCTTTCTACTAAACAGTGAATAATTCCAAACAACCGTGTGCCAAAAATCACACTTAAGCCTAATACAAACGCACAAAACACACACAGATGCACATAACGATATCAGCCAAATTAGAGAACTTTGTTAGATACTACATACAGGAAGCACAGTGCTTATTATTGTTGTGCTTCCATTGTTTGATATCCTGCTGCAGCGCAGCATGTGATGAGGAACTCACTGCCTAATTTATGCCATATATATTGCTCTATGAACAGCTAGTTTATTTAGGAGTCAAAGTTTGAGTTTAGCTACTTCACCCTGTGCAACATACAGGTTTTGTTTTGCTTTTTGAACTGAAATGGAAATTCAGTAACTTTTTTCACTCTTAGCGCCATTTTTAGTTGCATTTAAATTGTTGTTACTTATAGACACAGAAGCCTTTGGTGTTGGGTTCATATTAAACAAGAAGGCCAGGACTGGTTGTTGCTAACCAGCTGCTGTTTAATGATATGTAGTGGACATGAGAAGATAAGAGCTTGTGACAGCACCAGACTTATAAGAGTCTGTTACAAGTGTTACAACATACACTTGTAATTCCAGGAAGGAAGGATGGTAACTGGACAAACTGAAGCTGTTTTATGTCTCGATTGTAGCGTCTGTTTTTATTTGTGTGATATTTGTCATATTTGGGATGTTATGTTATAGCTGCAAAAGGAAAACATATTTATTTAAGTGACCACAACTGTTAGTATTTGTTAATGTCTCCCCTGGCATGTGTAAATATTTAGCTGTTTTTTATTGTGCAGTTTTGTTGTTTGTTACATTTTAAGCTCATTTGACATTAAGGTATTTCTTACTGATCTGATGTGGACATTTTACATCATCTTATATCACTGTCTTCCGGCTGCAGTAGAAGAATAACTTGTAACATGAATGGATGGTATTAAAATGGGCTACGTTCTTTGCCACATGGATATTGTGCTCACTGATATTGTGATGATGAGAAATCTTTGTGCTGCCCTCCCGTGTCTCAGTTTGCATCGTGAAGCTGCAATGAGAGCATCTGTGTTTAATTGAAGATTTGAGACAATATGCCCATCGAGTCATTTGTAAGCACACATGCCATTTATTTAATTTTGTTCCAGTGGGTTTTGAAAAATTCACACTTTATGATTTTCCCAAGATCTCTTCTATTTAAAGTTAAAAATCCACAATCAAATGATCACAGCTGTTGGGAAAGATGTAGCCAATACTTTCTGCTTTCATTTTCAAAGTTGGGCCTGGAAACATGAGGAAATTATTTTAAATCAACTGAACCAGAAGGTGTATTTTGTTTTATTTGTCATTGATAAACTAATCTCATCAATGACTGACCGGTATGCTTTGGGATTTATTTAAAAAGTAGTCTCACCACTTTGTTATAATTTGATTTCTTCCAAAACATTCTCTTTTTCAGGAAAAGAACAAAAGCAAAACATTTTAAACAAACTCCTGAACTCGTGAATTAGACAAAAATAGAGCTGATCTTCTAGTTTCTTTTTTGACACAGACTTGCTTTTTTATGTGGTTACATTGGCTTCACACTGGTGCAGCATGGCATCCTGTTCATGCACGAGGATGCTACTACGTAGAGCGTCTCAGCTCGGTGTGCAGTAAATGTGCGTAGTGTGGGAATTTGTAAACGGTGAACAGATAAACATTTAAAAGATAAGTGTATTCCATCTGAATCAGCAACATTTCAGCTTGAAACAGAAAACTTGTGTGATGAGTAAGAGTTGTATTATTTTGTCTAATGTGTATACATTTGTTGAAAGGCCATGGCCAAGAAGTCAGTGTGTGTGAGGTTTGCTCTTGGTGAAATCCCAGTTTCTGCACCTTTTCTCTGCTCAGAGCTCTGTTGATGCTGCGTTCAACAGTGCCAGCTTTAGCACTTCATTTACATGACTTCACATACGGAAGGAAAACGCTCCCCTCTCCTTCACAGGTTTTAGGTACAAAAACAAATTTAGCAAACTGGCAACGTAACCAAACAGAAGTTCTTCAGCTTCACTTTTTGAGTCTCTAGTCTTACTTCAAAACTTTTGTAATATTCACAAATCGAATCGGAGCTTATCGAAACGTAAAATGCCGCAAATTGATGACATTTGCTTTTAGGGTTATTTTGCCAGATATTTAGGCTCTAAACTCAAACTCTCAAAATAGGATTCCCTGCTTTGAAACATAATGCTCACACACAACCAGTGAACACTTCACATTATCTCTGTCACCAAAACATCTGTTGGAACAAGTTGTTAAATTAACATATTTATCTCCAAACAGATTCAATAAGTGCCCAATCAAACACCGAGTTAGATGCACATATGTTTTAATTCTCTAAATGCTTGGATCTGCACTGCTACCTCCCTGAAACAGATATCAGATAGCATGTTGTGAAATTCAGAAATGTTATAATGCCATAAGAACCTCCTAAACACCACATGCTACACCTGCTGACTGTCTCACTCTGTTAATAAAGTCTGTTAGTTTTAGAAACACAACCTGTTTATTAAACCATTTAGCTTTCTGTCATTTTGCTTTTGTTTAATCTTTTCTGAATAAACGATAACTGGTTTTCTGTGAAAATCCCACCCGCTTCTAAGGAAACTTTTATTAGTTTGAACCTCTCTGCACAGAAGGAAACAATTCACAGCTTTTTGCAGCCTAAATGTTTCTCATTTATGGTGTATTTATACAGTTGTATATAATAACACTTACTGGTTAGGGCCTCACAAATTGCTGGGAGCCCATCTTCCCGCATGTCTCATCTAAGTGAACTCGTAATCCATCACATTGAAGTCTTTTAATGAGCAGGGAAATTGGAGGGGCTGTTTTAGATGTGTTGCTCTTTCAAGTGAAAAATGAACTGGTTGATGATATGACTTGCTAATGGAATCGGTCCCACAAATGTGGTACATGTTTGACACGCGTTGGGTTTGTGCAATTAAAAGTGTGAGGAAAACATCTGCTTTCAACATGTAAATGGTGTGACACCTTAACAATGAGCCCTTCTCAGAAAACAAAAGGATAAAAAACCAAAAAACAGAACACTCGATAACTTGGTTTCTCTGTTTTCTGTTGTCACAACTGTACCAAACTGCCTCAACTTGTCCTGTTTTCTCTTTCCATCACTGTTTCATTTTGAATCAGGCTGTGAAAGGCCTTAGCTCATGGAGACTTCCATTACGTGGCTCTCGTAAAAGCTGTCCTATTCAAGGGTAATTAAGTTAAATTAAGCTTGTGCTTAGTGTACAGGATATTTACTTTACTGATGGTATGTAATTGTGCTCTGTACTTTTTTGTCAGAGAGAGGAAGAGGGACCTCAAAAAAGAGGAAGTTTATTGAATCAGGGGAGAATAGAGATTAGTTTTTTGCCCCTAGATGGGATTTACAAAGGAGTTACAGGCTGCATTGGCCCTCAAAGTTTGAAAGTATTTACTTTCTAAACTTGGTTATTTTCCTTCTCTGAGCTGATTAATCAAGTGTGATTTGTGTATACTTATCTGGTTTAGTGTAGGGCTTAATGGAACCTTGTTTATTTCTGATGAAAACATCAACTTGATTTAAGATTCTGGACAGGTTGTTAAAGCAGACAACCAGGATTAAAACTGGCCTGTAGGTGTATTTGTAATAAGACTCCTCTTCCACAGTACTAGGCTTCAACTGTCAGTGTTTTGTCACTTCCTCAGTCAGAGAGGAAGTGGTGGTTTTCTGGTGTATGAAATGGAGCACTTGGTGCTGAAAAGGTCTTAGTTATCAGCACTTGTGATGTTGTTTTAGCAATGCGTGGCAGGTTTTGTTACCGTCTGCGTGTATTTTTCCATTAACACAGAAAACACTGATCACATGAGATCCTACACCTACTGACACATGGTCAAAGATAATTCCGAAACATTTCTGAGATAAAGTTTTTAGAAAGTAAACAAAAATTTGCACCACTCATAAAAGTGAATTTCTAGAATGTTGCATTTTGTGAGTGTAAATGCAAAGCATTTTAACTGGATTATTGGACTTATTATAGGATTATTACTGATTTATTTGTAATTACATAACAAATTTAATCATTTGTTAGAGTTTACAAGTTGCCCAGAAAGGGAAGCAAGCCTTCACCAGGCTTTCTTATTCATATCACTGTAGACACTTTTAAATATTGTGTTTAGATGATGACAGTCATCCCCAAACATGACTACAGCCATGTTGGTGCCTAAAGCAATATGGTGACATGATCACTTTAGCAATGGAAACATGGACTTACCGTACTTGTAAATGTTATATAATAGAACAATGATATGTTTATTTTTGCTTTTTAGTTGTTTGATTTGTCATTTGAGTCACGTTTCCTACCTCAAACCTGACTGTAGACAGGGTGGTGTGATGTGGCTGGAGGTGGGCTTCTCTGATGTTTTAGGGCTCAGAACTGCAGCACTCTGAGTTATTTTAGTTGACATCTTTGCCTTTCAGGTCTTTATGATCACAGCATGGGATGTAAAGTGTTTTGTCATGCAGTAGCTCTGAGTAAACTCTTATTATAAGCAGGTGTTTCTTGAGCCATGTTCCTGCTTCTGGAGGAAGGGTAGTATGTTTGCTGTCGGAGGGTTTGGTAAAGATGAGAACTCTGATGCCTGATTCAATGTGTTGTAACTTGAATCTGTCTGCTGTGTGGCCTGCATGTTTCAAACCTCTTGGGTATCAGACAGCTGTTTGTGAAAAACACTTAAAAAATACTTTTGACCCAATATGCGTGTTTTGTTTATACACTAGGGCTTTAAAAATATGTTACCAAGACTTTCATGGTTGTTTATTAGTGTATCCAAATAACGTGATGGGAATTCCTCAAGAAGAATTTGAGGATTTTAAGCTCATGCAAGGAAGAGGCAGATGGAGAGGCTGTATCACCGCAAACTTAGTATCAATCTCACATCATTTGCTGAGTCACTACTACGATATTTGTTCTGCTTTTTGTGAATTCTGCTTCCTCAATGTGATTATGATTTACAGCGTAGCTTAATCTCAAAGTATTAGCTGTAGTGCTGTGTTTTTCATAAGGCTAGAGTTCCAAGTTGACAGAAATTTATTAAATGTGGATGCCATTTCAGAGCAGTGAAGCAGATTTCATTAGATCGCAGTAAACCCAGAGGGGACACTGAGCTCCGACTGGGTTCTGTTTACGCAACACAACAACACTTCAGCTTGCTTTTTATTGCTGGGATTCTTTATGAATGATATTATGGGGTTTTACATCATTTAGCAAGTCTCTTTTTAAGTGCTTCGTGTTACTTTGCAATAAACCTCTCCGCACCTCTTTTTACCATTGACTCATTCCAGCTTTCTTCATTGTTTGGCCACATCTGTAAAACAAATCTCTTCTCCTACTCAGTGTCATTAGGTGCACAGCTTAATATAAACAGCCATAAGGAAGCAGCAGAAATGATGTGAGGGAAGGAAAATGCATAAGTATTTATAAATGATGGAAAGGGTGGAGAGACATGCAGCACAGCTAATTAGCTTCTGTTAATTCATTACTTGCTTGTGTAATGTTGGTAATTTGGAAGTAGGTGTCCCCTTGTTTTTTTTTTGTTTTGCATTATCCTGACTAGTTAATTTGTTGCAGAAGGACAACAGCTTTTCTGAAGGTGAAGCCACATCACAAAAAAATGGTTTGGGAAACCAAAGAATGATGAAAAGATGAATGCAACTAATGCAAGTGTTAAAGAAACTGTTTCTATGGAATCTGTAGGTGGGAGGAGAGGGGTGTTTCCCTTCATTAATCTGAGCTCGGAATGATCTGGCACAACACTGTTTGGACATCTTTACAATGCAATTTAACCCTCTGTAAAAGCATGATACAGTTTTTATTTTTTCTCATTAGTGACTTAGTCTGAGCTCAGTGGGGAGGCTGTCAAAGCCTGCTTGTACACACAAAACACACAATCTGTGTAGCTTTACTCTGGCCTCAAACGCATCCCATAAATCACATGAAATGTTGGTAAATTAATTAGAACACAAACTCACATGATAACACAAATTCAATTGAAGTTTAATTATGTAGAAACTAAGCCAGTGTTACATACAGTATTCAGTTGTTGTGCAGCTAACTTGCAGATTCCGTCGCTGTGTTGCCAGGACATTTAAACCTATTGTATAAAATGAACACAAACACAGAAGTATTACATTGACATGTTTTGTTTTGTTGATTTTTTTCTTTGTTGACTTTTATTCATTTTTTTTCCATCTATCTATAGAACCAGCTGTAAAGACTGACGGCAGACCAGCGAAAAGCAGGAGAAGTCCACTGCAGAGCCTCTACAAAGGAGACCAGGTGACAACAAAAACACACCCTGCACCGCACAAAAACACAAATAATAAGTAGAAACTGCTAATAACCACTCAGACTGGGATAATTATTAAGTAAAATGAACGTGAATGTGTGCACCTCACGTTCTTTTAAACACATTTTAAAATTCTACTTAAGCAACGTGACACAAAAGATGTCTTAAATAAACACAAGACAAATCAAACTCTTTTACTAAGCGTTTAGTATGATTTTAACTTCATTCTAAGTTAAATCTTTAAATTTTGTTTACAACAATTTCTGGCTGAAGTTGAGTAGAAATCAGTTTAGTGTTTGTGAAGTTTCCTATGGAAGGGAACCTCACATAAACAGGTTTTAAATCTTAAATTGTGCACATGTTTCTTTGTGTATAGAAATAATAATATATGTCCCTTGGTTTTCTTCAAGTCATAAGTGTGTTTAATTTGTACAAATAACTAAGGATAATCTCATGCAGTCACAGAAACATTTTTTCTATGATTAAATATGAAATTGAACAACAAATAAACACTGCTTCAATCATTTTGACAAGTTTAATCCTTAAAGGATCATAGCAATGTTCCATTAGATTTCCTGCCAAGCAGTTTAAAAACTTTCTGTTTAGAAGGAGATTATGTGTGTTCCGCTCGGTTCCTTTTTCATTCATCTTGCATCGTCTTTATCAAAAGCAGGTTCAGTTGTCGGCAGCTCAGAAGTCCCTCCAAGGCCGCAGGGAGCTGCTGGAGGAGGCGTGTCTGAGCCACACCAGGAAGCGCCGGGTGCTCTCACCAGAGGATCTGAAACACCTCATTGTAGATGATAAACACAGCCTTATTTACTGCTACGTACCGAAGGTTGGTGAACATGACGGGAATCAGTGGAGCTGAAATTATAGATTAGAAGTTTCAGGTAGGGGTTTGAATGCTGAAGACGCTGCATGAGTTAAAAGACAGACACATACTGATGCTGTAAAAGCAACAGTTCATGTAATGCCATCTGTGGTTTTGTAATCTTCTCAGCCATAACTCATCTAAATCCATACTCACATTTGTGGTGAACATATTGTTGAATACATCAATATGTAGGTATGCTTTCAGAGTATATAACTACTCAGATGCTGATTCACAAATAAACAAATCATCGAAAGAATCTATGAAGAACCAAGTAATGAGAATGTTAATTATTTTGTTTTTCCAGTATCAAAGCAGCAGTGACCCCTGTCAGGACATTTGGGATTGTTTATGTTTCATATTTGTCTTTATTTTGTATCTTCCAGGTAGCCTGCACCAATTGGAAGCGGGTGCTCATGGTCCTGACCAGTGACGGCCGCTACACCGACCCGCTTGCTATCCCGGCGAACGAGGCTCACGTTGCAGGTAACCTCCGCACGCTCTCCGAGTTCTCAGTTACGGAGATCAACCAGCGCCTTCGCAGCTACCTGAAGTTCATCTTTGTGCGGGAGCCCTTTGAACGCCTGGTGTCGGCCTACCGGAATAAGTTCACACGTAGCTACAACACGGCCTTCCATAAACGCTACGGGACGAAGATCATCCACCGGTACCGGACGGACCCTGAGCCTGAAGCCCTGGAGAAAGGAAACGACGTCACTTTCCGTGAGTTTGTTCAGTATCTGGTAGATCCTCGGACACAACGGGAAGAACCTTTCAATGAGCACTGGGAGCGGGTGCACTCCCTGTGCCACCCCTGTCTGATCCACTACGATGTGGTGGGGAAGTACGAAACCCTCGAACCAGATGCTCAGGCTGTCCTCAGATTGACTGGTGTGGAAGGAACAGTTCAATTTCCAACAACTAGCAAAAGCACCAGGACCGATGGCAACATGGCAGCACACTTCTTCAAGCACATTAGTCCTTTTTATCAGAAGAAACTCTTTAACTTGTATCGCATGGACTTCATGCTCTTCAACTACTCCACACCAGAGTATCTCAGGACTCGGTGACCACATGAGACAAGAGGACCAAGCCTTTCTTTCAGACTTTTGAGCAATCATAATTTTGCACTTTTTTTTTTTTTTTTCATTTAAAAATTTTTACAGTTCCAAAGAAAACAGGCAGTTGTGGAGAGAGGCTTTAGTTTTCTGGTTTCAGTGATGAAAATAAAAAGAAAACAATCTGCCTGGGGAATAAAAAGGACCAAGCATGTGATTTTCTCCGTCAAACATCAGTCGCACGGGTCTGTTTTCTATTGTTTCAAATCCAAGTGTCTGCAAATGCAGAGGAACCAACGTTTCATAAACACATTCTTTCAGTTTGTTTTCATTTTTGCCTGAGATAATGCTTTTGTACAACTGAGCAAATTGTGCTGTCTTAGTTCTTTGTGAACAACTGAAAAAGCTGGTGAAAAGTGCCTCTTATTGTATTTCTTGTTCTTAAGAATTAATGAGCCATGAATGAAAGTCGGTCTTCAGAGGAGCAGGTTCTTCTCTTGCGGGCGACTGTGCTGACTGTGTTACTGAACGCAGAGATTGTTTCAGAGCCTTTATTTATGTCTGTCAGCACAAAGTATTTATTGTTACACAAAGTGAGGTTGGTAGCTTGTAAATAAGTGAAAATAATTTATATGAAAGGACAGAAGGTTGTTCCCGTTTTAGGATGCATATTAAATTTTGTGGAAAGTTACTTGCTGTCTTGACTTTTTCCACCTAAACTGATGCCAAATCATCAACGTTGAACTTATCTGCTTCCTCTGTTTGAAACGATACCCAGGACTCATCCTGATTGCTATCAAACTGTATCTGGAAGTCTTTAACTCACAATGTCTTCTTCATTTGAGTGAGCGCTTGCAGCCATCCTTCATCTATCACCGTCTGTATTTAGCCCCGGGCATGAGGGCTGAACAAACAACCACATAGCTGTGGTCATAGCTGGGTCCAGCCCAGCACCACCCGATTCAGAGCCGCCCTTGTTGCTGTGAATGCTGGCACACGAAGAGTTAATCCACCTCCAGTCATCTGCACTGCAGGGCCTTGTTCAGCAAATGTGTTGGAATTTATGGAGGAAAAATTGGAGCTTATTATAGGAAAAGGCTTATTAATGGGCTTTACTATCTTCTGTCTAAAGGAAAAATCCACAGATTTGACACATCTGTGGATTTTTCAGGTCTTGGGGTTTCACTGCATGAGTGAAAAAAGCTCAAAGCTTTTAAGAGTAAAGTAATTACTGTACTGGCTACTGCTGTAACTTAAATGAAACATTCAACCTATCTGTGGTTGAGTTTTATTGTTGATAATTTAGTTGCTGGGCTCTGACAAGGAAAAAGAATGTGCAGCAAAAAGATGCTATTTCTGCTAACTCAGCTTAAATTTCTGCATTTTTCTCTGTTGCACTGCAAAACTCAAAAAGGAAGTGGGCCCTAAGTGAGCTTTTAGTTTAAGTATTAAAATTGATGTATGCACCTAAAAAAAAAGAACAGGGGTTTACTTTAATTAACCTAAAGGTAATTATGCACATAAACATAAAATTATACACTTAAAGGTCTAATTTGTGGGCTGTTGTGACATCTAGCAGTACCTCACCCTCCCCACCCATCCAGCCATGGACAAAACGTAGCTGTAGTCACAAAAAAACCGTTAATGTTTCATTTATTCTGTCTAGGTTAGCCTCATGGTGCTAAAAGGCAGCACAACAAGGAAGGAAACTCATTTCTTGTTCGGCTTTAAAATGTTTAAGTTGTATTTCTGTCAATATATCGTCCCGCCTCAAAGAAACGCCATGTTGGTTTGTAAACATCTGTATGAAAAATTACATTTCTACAAATATATTTTCAGGTCAGTGTACTAATAATTCTCTTATGTGGCACAGAGAACGGGAATAAGTAAATCCGTGAGTGTGACAGAAACAGAAATTAGAGTGAGTCAGCTGCTACCACAGAAATGATGGATGAGTATTAAAATTTACCTTTTACATAAAGAAAAGTAACCAAGCTAATAGTAGTTTACTGCACTTACGGCACATTTTGGCCTACTGCTCCCTGACTGTAAAGAATCTAATGATCTTCATAATATGAAGTCAAGTAAATAAAATGGTTTTATTCTTGAACAGAACCGGTTGTTTGTCTTCAAAGCTGTTGACTTATTTAGTTTTTTGCTGTCATAACTGTGTCTCTGATCTTTTACACAACTACTGCTGTGTTTGTGCGTGTGCGTTTCTTGAATTGTTGTTGTGTGTTCATGTACTTGTTAGCGTTTGACACAACCATGCCATTATAGAATCTTCACTACAAAGAAAATTGGTCGTACAGTCAGTCTGTATCAGGGGGATTAGTCGAAACTTCCTGCAGCTTTCCAAAAGGAAATCAAAAAATATTTACGTGAATGAACGAAAGTAAAAACAGAAGTTTGTGAAGAATAATGCAGTTTGTTCCTCCTGGTTCTCTACACGTTGGAGGCTGTAGAACTTTACATTTAGCTGGTGTTTATGCTGCTGCGGTCCAGCCAGTAAAATGACTGACTTCTAAATCTTTTACCATATGGAGGAAGGAGGAATGAGGATTCAGCTCAACTTGTAGTCTCCCAGTTGGTTTCGGGGAGGTGGAACATCTCATCCAGAGGACTTGTGTTTGGTAAAGTTGTGTTTGCACAGCTGGGATTACTCTCATCTTTGGACACTTAAGGATTTTCCAAGTCTGGCATCAACGGGTTCCACTGTTGGCTGCACACGTTTTCATCCTCGGGTGGCAGCGGCGCTGGAATGCTGCCAGTTTCCGGAGATTTTCAGGCGTTTTGATTCACAGTAGCTCCTCATTTAAATCCTTCATTTCAAATAAATACAATCAAACCATTTTTTTTCATCTGTCACCCAACAGCAATGGAAAGAGCAAAGTTAGTAAAATCCACATAGAAACACGTTTATCATATTTGTCACGTTACATAAATGACAACATGCAAAGTTCTTTGCAAATTTTATCCAAATTTTTGAAACCTAGCATTTGTAATTTCTTTTTGATCTGTACTTAACGGCAGTAAGAATAGTGACACGGCCATGGCTCTAACTTTGGTTTGAGCTGATATAAAGGATGATGCAGAGGTAAAGGTTAGTTTTTATTAAAATAGAACTGTTCACATTTCAGACATTACACATTCCAGGTGTGGAAGCTCAGGTGACAGCAAACACACCACCAACAAAATAACAACAATTTAGGCCCTAAATTCATGACGTGGCAGTGTTAACGTTACAGTACAGTACAAAGTTGGACTACAGAAACAACTTCTTTAACATTTACAGTTTTTACTGTTACACATGTTCATGACTAATATTTTAGTGACGCCAGTTAAAATTCATTTCAATTTCAAGGTAACTTTAAACTACAAATGTTCAAGTCAAATATGTAACAATGACACTCTTTGTTCTTATTAAACAGGGCTGAATGAAAAACCAAAGTCTTAAAGGTGAAAATCTAACATTTTAGGACTTTTTTGGCCAAGTTTGATAAGAAAATGGATGCTACTTTAATAAGTATGTCCGTATCTGTCCAGCAATTAGCTAGTGTTCCTTTCTCCCAGTCTGTTTTAGACAGAACAGATTTCTCTGTCCTGATATTTCCCAGTGGGCTGCAGATCTTAAAGCCTTCAGTTTAGAATTATAATGTTGCCATCTTAACGTTTAGGAAGAGGACAGTACATAAAATAGGTGGATCTAAATAAAGCAGAAAAAGAATGAATGCCCATCATTTTAATTACACCTTCGCAGTTAGCTCAACCATAAAATACATTCTTACTGTAAATATTGATTCTTAGCTTATCTTAGCCTTGTTTTAATTCAACCTTCAAAGAAAACAAGGAGAACAAAACAGGTCATCAGTTCTTATCACTTTAATGAAATGAGACTGAAAAGTAAAAACTGTTTGGTAATGATTCTGAGACTTTGTAGTTACAATTTGCTTGCTATAAAAGTACTAATTAATACTGTTAAGCAAACATGAAGCCAATGCTGAGGTTCTAAAAGTTGCATATTATTGTGTACAGAAGTGAGTCAATCACTGTGGGCCAGCAGGCTGACTAAATATCGAATATCATAAATATAGATTATACTAAATATCAGCAGAGAAACTAAATATCTTGGAACTAAAACAGTTTTTTAATCTGTAACAACATGAATTCTGTACAACATCTGTTTATTTAGTGCTGAAAACAAGCTTCCTGTTTTGTCATTTCTAACAAGGTGACAGTAAACCTTCAGCTTATTGGCCGTGTGGTCAGTCAGGTGTCTCCAGGTTAATGATTGTTGGGGCTGGGATGGAGAAAATCAGAGGTGGTATGAATACACAGGAGCACTCATTTAGGTTTTATCATTCAGCCCTGCTGTCAGACAGTTGTGTGCTGGTACCAAACTTTAAGGTGTGGTCTAATCCTCACAGTGTCACAGGTAAAATACAGACGTCATGTGAGGTTCGGTGAAACAAACTGCAGCACTTCATCTAATTCGTTAGACATCTAACTGTCACAATAAAGGCTTGTAGCAGAACTCAAGTAACACCGACGTACTTCATGTAAATCTTTAGTCTGTCACATTGACTGGGTAACACTTCAGCTGCTACATGTTTTAACATTAAATCCATTTTTTTCTTCATTTTAGATTATCAGAGAATCAGTTCTTTTCTACATCCTGCAGGTTTGTCATCTCACTGAGCTCAGGTGTCTCATACAAACAAAACCTGTTACCTGCTGTGATCTAATGGTTTGCTTTTAATTTGAGCAATTATATGTTATTAAAAGGAAAATTTGTGGCTACAGGTGCAGGCCTAATATAGGAGCAGAAACCCAAAGTGAGACGTATAATTATATAAACATGTTCCAAGAATCTAACACCTTTTATTACTTTTTTTCCATTTTAGTGCTTTGCATTTTTAAAGATGGTTTGTAAAGTCATGTCACTGCTATCTGGTTGAAAATGATCATCTTTATCTTCTTTTGTTTGACTCAAACCAACCGTGGATTCCACAAACCTGATATGGTTTTGTAAGAAACTAAGATGCTGGAAGCAGCTGTGCCCGCAGCAGTTTAATGTATTCTCTGAGCAGCTGGGAGGAGACTGATGTTAATGTTTGAAGTTTGTCTGGGGAGAAAGAAATGCTGCAGTTAGCAACATTATGTCTTAATGAGTATTTATTCAGAACTTAACTCTGTTCAGGTATTTGAACTTCAGATGTCTAACTGGGATGCTGATTTGTTCAAGTTCTCGAGTCCTTTTTTTTCGCCCTGGTTAAACTGTTAGCTCTGTGTGGGAAACGAAAACAAACAGCTACACGCTTTGACAAAATTATTTCTGTTGGCAGTTTTAGTTTTGTGTTTGACATTTTTGGAGAGGGAGACAAAAATTTGTTTAACTGATCTCGAATTGTGAAATTTAAGCACAATAATGTGATTTTAACTCGTAGAGTCGAAGCCTCTTGAGCTTGTTTTCATTGGAGCTAATACGTGGAAGAAAATAGCTTTTCTGTCTTGAGAACAAATGAGACGTATTAGAAATCGCCGGTGACCACGTGGATTTGGAATAAGCCGCTGCAGCCAGCAGAGGAAACAGCTGATGGTTTAGCAGCACTTTTTCAGCTCAATGAAGCTCCTTTCTTTCTCGCACCACTTTCCAGAAACCTCAGCTTCATGTCTGAGTGTGAATCCTGGTGCTTTCCTGTAATAAATTTGAGCCACAAACCAACTGAGTCAACCCTAGAAACTCTTCGTCATCGCTTGATTTCTGCTCCTCGTGGTCAGGCAGGTCAGCGGCTGCTAGCTTCATCCTCCATATTTAGAGTTCAAACAAGACTTCTGCTGAAAATCTCATCCAACTTGGAAAAAAAAAAAGAAATTAATATCCATTTTCAGAAACATAAAAGAATTATTTTACCTGATGTTTTTAGTGTCATTTCCTTTTTAGAACTAATTACAATAAACTATTAATTTTACTAGAAACAGACTGATTAACTGGCCAATATTTGCCACTTTAAAAAAATAAATCAATAAAATTGGTACTACTGGGCCATGCTTGGCTTTTCCTTAAATAGGAAAATGAAGATCCAACAGTAATTGCTGCTACCAGCTTCCTGTAGCCCATAATTTAGTTTTTTTTTTTAACTAAAATGCTCTCTATGTATTATTTTTAAGGGTATAAGTTCTTCTAAGGGTCATTAAATATTCAAATTTTAATTTAATTAAGAAATTATTGTTGTGTTTTGTTAAATGAAACACGCTGACCATTATAAAAAAGTATCGGTGTGGGGTATCCGCCATCAGCTTCTTTGCTTTCTAAAGACTGGCGTCAGCCACAGAATAGCTCATCAGTTTACAGAACGGGACACGTGAGGTGCCAGGGTGCGAACAGACACAAACAACAAAAACATTTCTGACAGTCAGAAAGTTCCTTCCTGTAAAATCACCTCTGATGTGAATATTATTATTATTTTTTTTATGTTTTTCTGAAACATTAGTTAATGTTCCCCAATAAATCAGGCTGCCCGTGTTTTTATCTAGAATAATTTTTAATGTAAAATGTGGAATTCTACTCACTCTCTCAGTGAATAGAGGAAACTCTGAGATGGAAAAAAAATCCCCATGTAGTAATCTGATGTGCATGGAAACTGCTTCATCTTAAATCTTCACTTATTAAGTTCCAGTGAATGTTTGACCTGTATATCCTCCAGCATATTTGCACAGTGCAGTCCACTCAAACATTGTTACTGTAATATTGTTTTTTATCCCCAAGTTCAAACAAATGTCAACAGACAGACTAAGAGTTCATAGCAAAGACCAATAAAACACAGCTGGCTTCCTGTCATGTTGTCCTGCTGCAGGACTAAGTTACTTAACATTCCTCAAACTAATTTAAACACAGACTAAATGCAGAAAAACGACTTGGCAGACGTGAGGGAGGAATGATTGTATTCTAAGTTACGGTATTCTGTAATGAATGCTTCTCCTCTCGAATAAAAGATTGTTTTTTTTTAGGCTGAACGTGGATGAACTGGCCCACTGATACAGATCAGAAAATGCTCTTTTGTCCAATCAAAAACACTGTTTTTTGCATAAAAAGGGAGAAAATGGTGCAATGCAACAAGGTTCAGGGCTAAGTGGGAAAAAATTCATAGACCCAAACTTTGAACCAATGAGACGCAGCGGAAACAGAGGGCGAGGAAGCCGGTGCCGAGCAGGTCCCCCAGAGCAGTCAGGTAAGGGATGGAGAAGTTGTCGGGGTCCAGACTTCTTCTCCACATCAAACGGACGATAAGGTCGGCAACATAAAGGAGGATAGACACCTAACAGGAGAAAAACCGGACAGTTAGTATGAACTCAGACTTCCACCGCTCCTGTTTGGTTAATAACTACGTGTTTAAACAGCTTAGATCGTGTTAAATTTAGAAAGAACAGACATGAAACACATTATTATCTGGAAGGGCAGCTCAAACACCAACCCCGGGCACAGGTTCTTTCACAGTTAGGTAACAAGTGGCCATTTTCATCACTCTGCCCAGAACCTTTCCACTGTTTGTATCAGACTGGCTGAGGAACGTCAGGGTCGACTGAGGGTCGACTGAGGGTCAGCGAGTTCATGAGGAACCCTCAAACAGAACCACCGTGATGGAACGTGTGCAGGCAGCTGAGTGGGTTCACCTGCAGCAGAGCAGCACACAGGTAGCAGACGGAGAAGGCTACGGTGATGGGCGCCTCGTCTCCCTGCAGCAGAGAGATGGCGTACAGGAAGACCAGGTGACCCGGTATGACCAGCATCAGCAGCACCCGAGCCGACTTGGAGTTCACCCCTGGAGGACACAAAGAAGACTGGGTGTTGTCTGCTGAGGTTGGTAAGAAAAACAAACTCTTTTTTTTGTTTCACAGAAGGCAGGTTCTGCCAGACGACAAAAAAGCCTTTTTGTGGTTCTAATTGTGGTAAAGTATGAGGTCCGTTTAACAAAGCTGCGCTTTCTTTGTGTCAGCTTGACAAAACCAGAATCTCCACTTAGATGTAACCGGGAGCATGACGGTGCTCGTTTCATTTGTAAATTCTGGCTTTTCTTTTTCAGGCTTTGGGAACATTTACACACATCATTTACCATTTCTTCTGCGCAGAATTGCCCAGATATTTTGTTTAAAAAAAGCAGTTTCCATTAATAGAGAGGAAATGAGAACATAGAAGTCATTACAGGAAAGAAAAAAAACAAAACAATACATAACTGCTCCAATTAGGCCAAGAGAGAAATGATGGAAAAGTTGCACAGAAAGAGCTTATAATTATTTACTCCCATACAAATTTACTTTCCTCTGACTCTGATCTATAATAATAAATGCAAATTGACATTAACAAAATCAAATAAAACTGTATTACTGAATATTCTCTTATATATCTTGTTAAATCCAGCATCTACAACTGTGAACAGACGTCCCTGCACATGTAGACAAATTCTAAAAACACGTCGTCTACTTTATATTAACTCACACAAACATAGACTGCAAACCTTCTCAGGCAGCACAAAGGAGGCCATGAATCATAATATTAATATTCAATTATAAAATACATTTTGCAGATAATAGTTCACTGAATAAACATTATCTGGTGATTCAACTTGTTGATTTGAAAATAGCTACAACAACCGAGTCTAAATAATGCATAAAGTTGTTTTTGTGTTGGTTAGTTAACATCCATGAGTTATTTGGCATCAGTTAAATGGTTTAAATAAAGATAGTTTCTCTGCCTGACAACATATCAGGGCTGTTTAGGTAATCACCAGGATCATCAAACCTTTTAATCTGAAATTCTGATCATAAACCTGAGTTCAGCATGTTACCACGGTGACCTGTCTGGGCTCAAATAGTCACTTTGACACTAAAAATTCTCACTTTTCACCTGAGCCTGGTGCATAAATCACAATTACTGTTTTGTAGTATATTCCCTGAGGTCATATAACTAAAGTTTAGCTGCTTAGGACACTAAATTAAAAATAACAGCATAAAAAATAAATAAAAGATGTGTGTCAGGGACAAATGTTTTGTGAAGTCGCTGCATGCACTACGAATACACAGCAGTTCAAGGTGAAAAATGTGAATTCAAGCACTTTGGTAAAACCTTTTTCCTTTCATGTTTGAACGTGTCAGGAAGGGTTAGAACACCTGAGGAGAAGAAGGTGATGCAGGGATTGGGCCAGTGCTGGCTCATCTTGTTGGGCAGCACCCCTGGAACACTCCAGAAGTGCAGGTAAGTTGAGATCCTGCTCGCCTGGATGGCCACCAGGTTACCCCCCACCCCTGCACACGGGAGGGAAGGAGGGAGAATAAACGTCACTCACAGGGCTAAATTCTGTCAGATCTGACTTTCAAATTCTAAAAATACTAAACTAAAAAAGTAAAATGAGTAGTGCAACAAAAAGTTCAGCTTTATAATAGAAAACTAATATTTAAACAAAAGAATAATAACCAAACACCAACCACAGAATAAACTTTACATCATTAATTATTTTTTTTACTTATCTATGACTAAATTAAAATAAAAAAAACATGCATTTTCTATAAAAATGATGAGCATTGAATGACTTGGCTTAAATTAGTTTAAAAAGCTATAACTGAGTTGTAAATGTTAAAGCTAATATTAGCAAAATAGCAGCTAAAAGCTGAAATGAGCACAACCATACCTTAAAGCAACAATTAGCAGCTAAAATAGTAAATTCGTAACTTAAAGCTACAATTGGCAAAACAACAGCTAAAACCTAAAAAGAGCAAGAAAACAGAAACAGAGCAAAGATGCAGAATCAGATTTTATTTAAAAAAAGGTTTTGAAGGATTTGAAGAGGCGTTAATGTTTTTCTCAGGGGAAAATTTTTGTAAATAAAGTTAAATAATTCAGAGAGTATAAAAGTTACAAACACCATTCCCAATCAAGCTGAATGTTTTCATAAGTGAATAGTTAAACTAGTGCAAAAAATGTGGAGAAAACCTAAAATATAAAAACAATAGTGTGAATGGTGCAGTTATAGGGTGCTCAAAAAGTCTCAGCAAAGACATTATTTTGTCTGTTTAAACATCATAATCAGCTGACATGTTCTGTACTACACAAAATAAATAAAATCTGTATACTAGTCAGTAACTCTCGATCAGTTTTGGCACAAAAACAACTCGTCTGAGCTGAGCTTGGACCCGAAAACTAATCACAGAACGAGTCGTCTGTCTTAATAAGTCACTCAGGCCACAAACAAACTGCTGGTCTCTGGAGTCAGCAGCAGAAACAAGAACAGTGCCACAAACAGAAAAGTTTGACCTGAAACTTTAGAAAGCATTAAGAGGAACAAGATGTTTACAGAAACAAACTCCAGCTGCCTGCAGCCAGGGTGAGACCATTCTGTCAAACTCCTCCTGCCTAATCACTTGTTTTCTGATTTATTCAGACTTAATCACGCCCGAGACAGTTTAAGCAATCGAAATAACTAAATTTATTATTTCATTATGGTCTGGGTCATCATTGCTATATTTTTAACTGACGTTTTAATTTTGCTGTTGACAAGCCTGTTTGTGCCAAATTTATTCACGTCAAACACCTTTCCAATTCTCCACCCCCCAAAAAATATGACAGTGAAATGGAGAAGGCTCTTAAGTAAAATGTTATATTGGGTTTCCATGCAATCCTGTGAGCAGAGATGGGAAATCCAAACCAGACTGACACTTTAAATTCAGCGGAGCGGTGCAACGAGAGGTGGGATTGAGCAACAGCAGGAAGAAATGAGGAAACAAAACGAGTAACGGTGAAGGAGAGAGTCCGTGTTATTAAAGGCCTGTCAGCTGCAGCAGGTCACCGTCCACTTCTCAGTCACCTCACACCCAAACCACATTTTTACCTCCACTTCTGTCTCCGTGTGATTCCCAACTCCAAACCCCGAGGGAAAGCTTAACTCTCGGATTTTGCAGCTGAATGGGACTTTCTCATGCAGAAATCAAAGAATTGATCTAAATCTAATTTGAGGTGGATCAGTTCAAATCAGTTCAATCTGCAAAACTGGTATTCCCCTTTTTCTGCTTCCATCATTAACGGCTTCATATTCTGAGCTGAGATTTTAAACTTAGTAACTTTGGTCCTTTTTTTTTAACAAAATGCACAACCGGGGATGCGTTTTCTGTAGAAGTAATGACTACATTTTGGGAAGCTTTGTACAACTTGTCCTGCAGAGAAGTAATGGAAGTTGAAAGCGATGCATCAGAGAAGTGTGAAGGCCCGCATCACGGCCTCTGCTCATCAGAAAAAAGCTGATGCTTGTCAAAAGGCTCCAGCAGCTTCCATCACAGGAGATCCTGGCACTTCTGCCAGTTTCAGCCCATTAACTTCAATTCTTGTACACTTTAATATTGGAGCCAAACATTTTCCAAAGTATCTTGTAACATTTTCAACGTATTTTCTGCCTTCCAGACAGCAGCTGGTTTCAGTTCATTTCACAATAGCCATTTAAATCAACTTGGGGAGAAAAGGAAATGCTTGAGTTGGGGCATCATTGCAGGGTAACTGAGTTCAAACCAATGACTCCTCGAAGCGTTTGCCTCATTGGTATGGCTGTTCCATGATAGTTTTTGGAGCTCCAAACTGTGCAACAAAGATCTGTTGTCAAGTCTGAAGAATTTCAAAATAAATGTCTGATCAGAAAAAAAAATCTCTTCCTTTTTGTTTAAGCTGATCTGAGTTTGTTTTATTTTAATAGCAGTCTTCTGCAGCTTGTTTTTTCCTGGTTTACCACAACATGACCAAATTTATGTTTGTTTCCTGGTTTTGTGTTTTTTTTTTTTCTTACAGCTCCTTGATGTTGTGCTTTTTAATTATTTTTTGTTTGTGCATCTTAAAACACAACACAGAAAGACGACAACAGATGTGAGCATTCTGAAAGTTAATTCATTTAGTCTGGCTTTTTGCTGAGGATAATGAGTAAGAAACAGTCAGCTCAGAGAAACAGGCTTTAAATCAGAGACTAATGTGCTGCTCAGAATCAGACAAAACACACAAACTGTTATTTCTGTGACTTTAAGGCAGGATTAGGTTGAGGAGTATCAGTCTTGTTATTTCAGAAGTAACTAAATCATGAGGATTCAAAAAGCTAACCCTCTGAAAGTAAAAGCAGAGATGGTTGTAGAATTACTAAAGGCCTGGCATTCTTTGAAGGAATGCATATCACCCACCAACTTTCAGACCACAGTTTTAGAGTTTCATTAAACTCTGTCCACTGGTTCATGACATATTTTACTAACAGACAGGCAGCGTTGACTTTAATAGTTAATGGCAAAGTTTTAAGAACAGTTCTTGTTGATCAATTAGTGCTCAGAATACATGTCGGGGATCAAACTCAGGTACTACCACACCAAACTTTATCTCAGTATTTTTTTAAAAAGTTGCATCATTTCTGTGTTTGTTCGGGTTGCTTAGCTGTGGTGGCCATCTTAAATTGCACTGACTCCAAAACCTAATCAGCTGTAGATGTACATCTAGTGACTACTTACAGAGAGTTTCATTAAAATCTGTCCACTGGGTCATGAGATATTTTGCTTATTAAACAGACAAAGAAGCACACACACACATGGGTAAAAACAGGATCATTTCTGCTTTCAGCAGCAGGTGATCAAAACGGATCAGCTTACCATTAATGACAGGCGTGAAGACAGCCATCCCTTCGAAGTTGGGATCACTCACTGTCCTGTCCAGTATAAGGCCTCCAAAACTTGAAAACCCCAGAGAGAACCAGAAGAGCAAACATTTACTGCCTAAACATTGTTTAAACATCTCTTTATACACCATATGTTCTGTAAATGTCCTAATCATCAAGAGTTTATAAAAGCGATTTGATTGGTGAAATCAAAAACAAATGGTAAAGTCATGGTAAACAGAGGTGCTTAGCATTTAGGAAACAAAGGCGTGAAAGCAGCACAAACTGCATCACTGTCGTTCCCCATCACCTGCAGGTCAGCCCAGCTGGGTGTGAGTCATTTTTCTGAATGAATTAGGTTATTAGTAATCAGAGAAATTCAGATCATTGATTTCAGTGTGTACCTGCTAATGGACATGGCTACTATAACAGGCTGCCACCCCGAGCGGAGGACCTCTCTGATCTGAGGACTCCGTCGGGCCACCATCACCCAGACCGGGATCAGAGCTAAGAAGAGCAGGCACACAGCGGGGGACAGGTACCAAATGTCTGAGGGAAAGGAAACACACATCAAACTATTTAAAAACATTATAAGAGAAAAGATAGAGACTGATAAAGAAGCAGCACGTCATCAGGACCAAACAAACCAGCTCTAAGAGCCGTGGTCACATAAAACAATGTAAATAGTATTTTACTCAATGCATTCACCATTAAACACTTTACAAATTAATAGTTTTTATTCAATGAGTATACTACAGACAAAGCTCCTATACATTATTTATTTTAAATGAGTTTCTTTTACTTTTCAAGGCGGGTTCACACATATATAATCTTTGTAACCTCTCCAGGTTACGACTCATTCACACACACACACACACACACACTCATAAAGTGCTTTTTGTTATACATTTTCTGTAGTTGGGGTCAAAGCTGCTCCCAGCTGTGGCTGTATAGGACTCGTGTACAGCCTAAGCTATGAATGTTTAGGCCAGTTTAAAACAATGTGACAAGTTTCTGCTACACGTGAATCTCGTGTGTAAGTATTATAAACGTTTAGACATGAAAGATGAGACCTCTGACATACTGTGTCATTATGTGGTACACTGAAAAAGACATGCTCAGAAACAGATGAACTGTGCAACTCCAGAAACGCTAAAGGGCATTTCAATTAAATAAAAAGTTAATTTCCAGTGACATTCTGAATAACAAGCACAAAATGATCAAGAGGAGCTGCTTTAATAAATAAACCTGATTTTTGCTGCCATCTTGTGGGCTGATCTGACATAAACCACTTCTTACAGACAGAATATTTCTTTTTTCCAAACTAGTGGTTCTTCTTTGTTGTGTTTCTTACCTATATATTCATAAAGTGTGCTGCTGACCCCGGCCAGAAGAGACAGGGTGATTAAATCCCCCAGACTGGCAGCGATGGGGGTGGCCACATTGTCAGGGTTGATCCCCACCTTCCTGGAGCCGATGATCACTCCAATCATCACCAGGCCTACAGGGGCAGCATGGAGCAATGACACAGGAGAATGAGGAAAGGCTGAAACGATTAGCTTGAGATAATGAAAACAAAGAAATAAGTTGCCAATTTCAATCAGGGTTAAAAGAAAGCAGAGAGAAGATTTACTGCCTTCTGTGAGAGCTTTCATCGTGCTTTACAAGAAGGAAGCTCCCAGTGACAATGTGTTTTCAATAAGAAGAGATTTTAACAACCAGCCAAAGAGTGAAAGGCCGCAAGAAAAAAAAATAACAAGGTGTAATAAATCATCTATGACTTTAAAAGGAAAATGGCAAAGTAACGACAGACTGTCTGTTCCAAGAAAACTGTTCAGAACAATAAAAAATCTAACTGTATGACCACACAATAATCTCACCTTAACATTAAAACATTATTTTAAAACTATTTGTGGATACTGCAGTAATTATATGGGAGCACTGAGTGCTTTTGGGGGAAAAGCCTAAATTCTGCATGATTTCATGTAGAGAAATGAAAATGAAAAGTCAGAATTATTTTACTTTTATTAAATTTCTTTACACATAAACTGAACTAACTGGATCAGAACAATAACAGAATGTTTGTTTCATATACTTAAAGGCTGAATTTAGTAATATTTGTTCAGCATTCCATCTTTGGTTAAGTTAAGTTTTACGGTTTAAACCACGTCTGATCCTCAGAGTATAAATCCAATCCGACTTTAGGTGCTTTTAGTTTTACGACAGAACTTTTTGGATACTTTTTATGTATAAAACTGTCACTGTTTATTATTCCTGGTCAGCAACATTAAAGTATATTGAACTGCTAGTACTTTTTACAGTTTTAATGTCTTTTAAAATCAATGTTGTCCCCACCCAGGTAATTAAAACCACTCGAGGCAGAGACAAATGCTGACTAATATAATGGACAACAGATAGTTAATGTCTCAATGTTCTTCTCTGGGTTAGAGTCTAACATTAAGAACTTGTATTTAGGAGTTTAGGCTAATTTTAATTGATAAAAACATTGTTTTTGTGTTGGCTTTTCTCAGTGATGCATTTACAGGGAAAAATAAAAAACTGGGATATAAAACACTGAACAAATTACTGATAGAGCAAGTTCAATATTTACCTACTGAAGATAATTTGCTGTTAATTAGAGCCTTTCTGAGTGAAATTTTAAAGTCAAAACAACATGGTGGTGTTTTTTTCTAAGTTTAAAAAAAAAAAGTCTAATTTGTTCTTTTTAAGTGAGACATTTTTGTGAAGTTTAAGACAAGCTGACTAAAATCAGCCGGTCATACCTAAGGACAGAGCCGCTACGAAGGCAGTGGTGATGCTGCTGGCACACAGAACAGCTGCCTGATCCAGCTCGACACCTCCTCGAGAAATTGCACCTAAACAAATGGCTGCCACAGCTGCGAGGAAGCCCACCACCGTGGCCTGAACCTGCGGGATGAGACAGAGCTGCGTAAAAATACACGGCATCAGTGGATGTTACGACTGAACAGGGATGCTGATGCAAGGAGGAATCATTTATTTTATAAACTGTAAACAAACAAACAAAAAAATGAATAACTTGAAAGTCATTTAGTACTCATTAATCATAAGACAAGAGATCTGTCTTATGATCAAATGGAAAGTTTATTTTTCTTTTAGATGGAGTTGTATTGTTGGGCTGCTTTGTCTAAAAATGACCTCAAGAAATAATTTGTAATCCCAGTATTTAGCAAATATATTTGCTATTCTTTACAAACAACAGGTGCGCGAAGGGATAAACCCACTAGTGATAGCCTTAAAGGGCGAAGCCTATACGAAATAGAACTATTGAGCAAGTAAGTAATTTTATTTGTAACAGAAATACTGCCTCAGCTATGAAGTACATCTTGAACTTAATTCATTCAAGTCTGCTACAAGTTATCTTTAGATTTGTTTTTTTTTATATAAAATCTTATAACAACACTTAATATATGTAGCAAACATGCATTACTATACGTAGTACACACCTAAATGCACTGTGAATTTCCACTTTAGTTGTAAATAATTCAAAGACTGGATGTATTTATAGCTCAGTTTAAATCCTGAGCAGCCCGTGAAGCTCCACAGCTGCACACATCTGTCTCCATCGTTACCTGAATCAGGGCCAGATTGCTGCACACCATCGTCCACTGTTTGTCAGGGTCATCCATCTGACCTGTGTTGGCCTAAAAGCACAGAGATCCCACAGATAGAAGATGAGGAAGGTGAGTAAAATAAAACTAGTCTCGACCCACAATTGTAATCCTAACACAGCAACTAGAAAGCAACATAAGTAAGTGAATGAAAAAGCAGAAAAAAAAGAACTACTGATGTTTTTAAGAGACCATAGACTCATCTGATCAGAAGATAGATGAAGTGAAAAAAACAACAACAAGGATATTTAATATGACACTCACTCAAACCGTTTTAGATGGTAGAAATTGTTTCAAACTGTCCTGCTTTGATTTAATGGTTACCTTGCTTCCCTGTGAGAAATCCTCCCTGATTCTACACACTACCACATAACCCTACTTTAAAACAATCAAACTATCCCTTTAATGTCATTTAATATGGTGATTTTCTTCAGCACTGGCAAAAGTTCTGCAAAATTACCAACCAGCTTATATTGCTTCAGGATAATCATGTCAGCTCAGCTTTGCATGTTTTAGTAGTAGAGAGTAATTACTAAATATAAAAGCATGAGAACTTTAAAAGTCTAGATTTGATTTAACAAGTTTATTCTTAACTTTGTTTGAGACAATCAGTCTTTAAAGAAGACCCTTTTTGAGCCAACACAGTGCAGTTTGTATGTGTGAGCATATGCAAAAATAATAGGTCATAATAGGAGGAAATTGCACCGATACTTTTTTGGCTGCCATCAAAATGTTTTCTTACAGCAGTAGAGAGCCGAGCAGCTAACGTCATCTCCAGGTTTCCTTTGAGTCCGACCAGAGCAGGAACCAGAATAAAAACCTCTGTTATCACCTTGAACACCTCCCAGTGCTGGAAAACACACGAGACATTAAAGATTAAACAGCTGCAGAACGGAACAGAAAAGCATAAAGAAAGTTAAATCAACACATTTACGCTCTGAAGAAGCCTGTAAGTGTCATCACATCCCTCTGAACCCCTCTCCCCTCTCTCCTTAATGCACTTAAATAAAATAATTACTTATTCTAGACTAACCCAGTAGCCTACTTTCTACTTTTCAGCACTCTGTCGTATTGCTAAGGGTCAGAGGGTTTAGGAGTATTATAATTCAGTCAGCCTCCTGCTTTCTGGCTGAAGCGCCTGCTGACAGGTCCAAGATAGTTTAAATCTTTAAATAATGTTCATATAAAAAAAGGACTGTGAGGTGAAGAAGGCAAAGAAAGACAAGTGAGAAAATACTGATATATGGCAGCAAAAATAAGAGACTATGATGAACAGAAACACTTGAATTTAAAATATAATATAAGACCTATACAGTGTGTTGGCCCTGCAAGAACATGAACTAATTTATCCAGAAAACCTGCACATACAGCTGAATCTGTTGTTCTTTCAGAGAATGTACCCTTGCATGAACTTCAAATGATTAATTTCTGCAACAACTGTGGCTGCCATAACATAAAAAACAGCACATTCAGCTGCTTTAATCTGTGTCTTAGTTGGTTAAAGACAAGCAGAAAGTTTATCATGTGAAACTACAACATCTGCTCGGGGTTTTAACACTGACAATATCATTATCAAATTATATGTACCACTCTTTTGTATGACCCGAGTCATATTACCATGATGTTATATTTTTATTAGCACTGTTCAAAAATCTCTGAGGTTGGATAGATTATAGAACAAAATAGTGCAATTTCCTCTGTGTTTTTCTGGGCAATAACAGACAGTAAAACTAAGGCCATAAAGAGCTTCTAAATTACCCACTTCCTGTTCAAACATAAACAGGCAAGATGATAGTTTGTCGGCTATCACAAATGTTGAAACAGAGAGGGATACTGGGTAATCCTCAGAACAGAATTTGAACAAAACAAGAGAAAAAAAAGAGGGATTCCATGGAAATGACACATTTTTGACTCAAAAAAAGCCAAAAGGTTCCATGTGAAGAGAGGGTTTTTTTTTCCAGCTTGAAATCAAATCAGAAATAAAGATTTTATGTTTAATTGAAAAAACTGATTTTTTTTTTAACAAGGAGGAAAATTAGAATCAAATTATTCCATACATGGCATCATAAACAAATTTATACAGCTGCAGATGGATATACTGATTGATAATAGGGAAGGAAATGTATCAAATGCATTAGAGACCAATGAAAAATCAATTAAAAAAAGAGTAAAAGTGGCCATAAATGTTTGAGAATTCTAACCTTTACCAAGCAATTCTTGTTCCAAGTTAAAGCATGAAGTAAACGCTAAATGTCCGACCAATATCAAAGGCTAAACATTAACACCAAGATAAATGATTAATTAGCAAATAGATTCAAGTTTAGATGCAAAATATAGATTAAAAAAGATGACAGAGATGCCATAAAAATGAGTAAGATGTACAACTCTTAATTATTGATACACATGAAGGCAGAGTTAATGATTTACTATAATAGTAGAAGGGTTAAGCCATTAAAAGCTTTATATTTCATGTTACTACTTCCTTTAGAGCCTGTGGGGGGAGGGTGTGTGTGTGTGTGTGTGGTGGGGGTTCAATGTTGGGTCTTTCAGACTTAACCAATAATGGGTTAATGTACATGGTGGTCACTGTCTTGGTATTTAAAGAAAATACATCACTAAAATATTATAATTATATGAGTAGTAATGAGGCTGTGCATAGTTTGACTAAACTGTGCAAACCATTTGATCTAAAATATGGAATAAAATAACAGGAAATATTACTTTGCAGTGGCCGAGCTACATACTTGCTTGAACAACTAAGATAGTATCCTCAGCTTTTCATTTATGTCCACTAATTTTCTATATTTGCACAACAGAAGTAAATTTAGTGACCCAATCTTTTGTTTGAAGATTTTCACCAACCCTTCTGACCCTTAAACTGTTTAGGTAACAATAAACACCAACAGTAAAACAAATGTGTGTGTATTAATACACACACATTTGTGTGTATTAATACCCATTCTGCTCAGGTTCTGAACTGGAGGGTCTGACGGCTGTCATACAGTGAGTCTATCTTGGGACATGGCCCACTTCTGCTAAAACCAGAGTGCCAGAAGCCAACATGGTTTTAATTTAGAATCTTTAAAAGGTTTACAATATTTTTCCTAATGTCAGCACAAATGTTAATATAATTAGATATATTTTCGTCATCTTTTAGGGTTTTTTACATTAGGCTTTATTGATTTTGTCTCATTCTGCTGTTTTTGTTTTTACTTGAATATACGCTCAGATCATCTCAACTCGCTCTGTGATGGACGCACAGGAAACTGTAGCGGTGTGTGGTTTGAGAAGCAAGGGCGAAACAGCGGCCTCAAGTCAAACTTCCATGCGAAGAATCAAAGTTAAGTTAAATGTATCTTTTGCTCATATTCTTGTTTGCCACAAGAAAACAGTTTTCTAATCTTACTTTAGGGTGAGTTTAGTCCTGTAACCCTAAGTGTACCAATGGTTATTATTATTTTAGGCAGCTGTGATTTCCATCTAAGTTGGACTAACCTCAGGTAAATTTGGGATGCTCTTGTCAGATAATAAAAATTATTATATATATTTTACCTAAAACAAAGAGAGATAATTTGTGCACCTCAACAAACCTCATGACAGGTAGAGTAACATAAACCTTTAACTTGAGCATTGTATGTTGAAATAGATTTTCAAAAATCAAGGATAGAAAAATTCAAAGTGCTTGAATAAGAGAGGACTGGACTTGTTTCTTGAAGACATTTTATTTGATGTACGGCCTCTTCAGTCTAAAAATTACAAATATCAAAACAGTTCGAAGCTAAGGAAGCCTTTCATATCATTATACAGGTTTAGGATTCAAGAAAGAAAGTCTAACTGCCCTCTCTCTATTCAAGCACATAGACTAGGTTTGGCTTCTGCACTGAAGATCAAAAAACTACCTCCACTCATGTATCAATCATTACCAAAAAACCCCAAAAAACAAACAATCAAATAAACAAAAAACATTTTTTCTTAAATTTGCATACTTGCATAAGATCCATTACAATCCCAGCGGAGACCAATCCAAGTCCTGATATCAGGTATGGCACTATGACCTGCGCCGCAATGAGCCAAGAACTCTCTGGTAGGAACCCATGTTCTGACCGGGTCAGCTTCCATGTCACACCACGCAGCTTCCTGCCCTGGTACCGGAGCTCCAGCTCCAGGCGGGTCACTACCATGCTGAAAGGTCACTGTAAGAACTTCAACAGGTGCCCCATGGTAAACTAAAATCCAGCCAAAACATGAGAAGAGTATCAGCTTCCTGTATGTCCAAATGAACTTGTCTTCTTTCACTAATCCAAAAATGTACGCAGGGTGAACGGTGAAGAGGATCCAGTCAGTGTCTTCGATCTAAAGCAGGCCAAGGGCATCGGTTTCAAGCAGCCACTAAGGTCACTCCTGATTAACTTGATTGCAAAATAGTTGTTCTAGTCTAAACGGTTTTCACGAAATTAATAAACAAAACTGAAATTAACTGCTGCTGTGATTTCAGAAGTCAAAACATTTGTCCCATTTCCATTCCTCCCAGATTAGTGATCCTTTTGTCCAGGCAGAATCAAAGTTAGAAACTTCAAATCTAAATTTAGAGCAGGGAACTGAGGCATTCTTGGCTGCGTAGTGAGTCAGCAGTGATGAGGTATGTATTTGTCAGCTCTGCTGGGAAACACATTCATTAACACGATTTCTCATTTATAGGTCATGATGTTGAACATGCGCAGGTACTAAAAATCTGCAGTCAGTATCCCCATCTTTCCTCAAAAAGGCACATGTACTAAATAACTTAAGAAACAGATTACTAAGAAGATCCACATATGTGCCGGCCAGGTCTGAGGGAGCTCTTGTTGCTCCTGAATCTCTTTAGGTTCAGTCCTTTCAGCTGAGAGAAGAACTTATTGGATGCCATCCTAAATCCATCTTATCCAGCCTGAAAGTCACTCCAGCTTATCCTGTATCCTGCAACAGCAATGTGTTGATGTGACAACTCAAGTCCAAACAGTCCAAAAGGTTCTGAAAGTTACAAACAGCAGGAAGCTCTCTTGTCTTTGCGATTCCAGTCCAGTGTCTTGTTTGGCAAGCTGACAATCAAGGTGGAAAAAGAAAAACAAAATGAGCCACAGAGTCACTGAGGAGATGCAGCAGCCGGCTTCAGGGAGCCTGTCAGCATCAGGGTAGTCCTGCTCCCTCAGCTCAGCTCTGCTGTGACGTAGCAGGAAAAGAGTCAGGACTGTCTGCACCGTACAAACTCCAGGGAAATGACTGGCTTCTTGTCCACAATCTCCTTCATGCTATATTTTGCGGCGCCTCTCTCTCTCTCCTCTCTCTCTCTCCCACCATGTGACATCCCCCTCTCCTACGTCAGAAGGTCCCTCTCTCATCCATCTTTTTTCTAATCTCCCTCTCTGTATCGTGACTCATTCTTCCTCTTCATCTATTCCTTCCATCGCTCCCCCTTGCCCACCTGCTTACACATTCTTGTAATTTATCTCATTCCATGGGACACCAACAAAGCAAACAAGCAGACTCACTGCCCGATAAAATACTGACCTGATTTCAACAACTCAGCAGAACTAAAACTGATTCCAAAGGACATTTCAGGTCATAGCAATGTTGAAATAAACCGAAAACTAAATATTTGAATCAGTAATAATCATCTATTCATAAAGTATCTTTGAGAAAAAGAAGTTTGTTTGACAAATCAAAGCATTAATTAAGATCTAACTTAATGGATTAAAATAAAAAAGAGCTTTTTCTTTTTGTTTCTTTTTCTACTTTTAAAGAATATTCAAGATAACTTCGGAGGTATGCTAAAAAATCTTACCCTGATATGATTAGGACCAAAAACAGAGACCTGAATACTCTGGTCAGAACTGTCAGACATTTTGGGTACATTCAAATCAAACTTTCAGATGTAAAAGACCAAACAAAGTATGGGCAAAGTAGCCTAACTTTGTTCTGATGAAAAGATGTGGTTTTACTCCAAAACTCACCAGGGTTATTAGGTGGTTTAGATTTTTAAACAAATCACAAGAAGCTTAAGACAGAAACCTGTACCAAATGAAAAAAAGAAAGAAAAAAAAAGCTGCACCAGGATACAAGGATAATAGGAGAATCAAACAGAGAGAAAAAACCCACAACATGATCATTTGGAAACTGTAAGAGGTGGAGCACAAAGCCTGTATGTGAGAATTTGTTAAACAGTCATAGAATCTATATTTTTGCTGATTCTGGTGAAGTTTTGTACACCTTTCTGTTTCTTAATGTTGAAACAGTTTATGCTTATCTGTTTATGAAGAACTGACTGTTCAGACATTTGTCTCTGTTTGCTCACATTGTATAAATGTCAGGACACTGAAGTCCAACAACAAACCTTTCCTCAATGCAGCTTGTAGCTAAAAGTAACAATGTTGGCAGCGAATTACAGTAAAACCAGTCAACAGTTCAGATTATCAGCCAACCTTTGAGTGGATACAATTCATGAGCAGGTCTTGTTCACTGAGTTGACATAATTGAAACAGATTTTTCCACTGGTAATGATTCTCTTTGACTGATATGGTTCAAATGAAACATAGAGTATCTGGTAATCCTAACTTCTTAGCTCACAAAAAGAAAATCGCTCCAAATCATATTAAAAACAGAATGTTATCATCGTAACCAGGTTACCAAAATAACTTAATAATTTTTCTTCTTCTCTTCCAGAGGCACTCCCTTGACTCACTCATATGAAAGATTACAGCAGTAAAAGACTCTTTGGTCTTCCAATACTCCACGTCTCCTGTTACACTTTAATACCACCTTTTTTTTTGTTTCAACCCTTCACAGCATTTATCACCTAAAGTTTCTAGGTGTCTTTCCAACAAAGGACATCTTTAAACCACATTTTATGACCTCCATTATAGTTTATAGAACACATTACATTTATATTAATGTGATGATCTAGTCTAGTGTTTAGTAGTCTATTAAAATCCAATACATGTTTTTATGGCTACAGAGCAAGATTCTAAAACTGCAATGAGATAAAAAAAAATGAAACCACTGAGCTCTAAAACTAAAAAAGCCAGCTGACATAGGTGGGATGTTACAGATATGAAAACAGGAGGTGGCTCTTTAGACAAGAAAAGCAACTATCGGTGCTGGCAGTGACAATCCTAATGGTGACGGAGTAGCTTTTTGTCTTTATCTCGTTTCCATTTAGACTGGCGCGTGTCCTTTTGTGTCCCCTACGCTTTGGGAGACCAATCTCGGCCAGACTCATTACTAATCATCATCAATCCGCACAGGAGCGTAAGAAATGCTCTACTCTGGAGACTGGGAGAAAAACTGATGAGTAACGTATGATTGGCGTAGGACAGAGAAGGAAAAACAGAGGATACAGCGTATTATAAACCAGACAGCAGTGTGTCGGATTTTCCTTCAGCTCAGCTGGCTGCAGGCCAAATGATAAGGACGCCTGGCACTGGATGAAGACACGACAAGCCCCCCCACCACCCCCCCACCCACACAGTCCACATCAAACTAAAAAAAACACACAGACTATTACCTCTACACAAAAACCCACACAGATGTTATTATTCTCCTGCAAACATTCTTACCACAGGCTGTGGCCGATAAGTTATTAACCATCAATATTTGAAATCACTCAAACACAATGAATTATTCACCTTGACAGTCCTAAAGTCTTAGCTGTGATATTTCCTGTTTGTGTAAAGAATGAGAGGCTGACACAACGTGCAGATTACAACATCTAGTTCTGTCCTGCATTTACTGCCACAAAATGACAATCTTTCCTTCACAGCAGTCAGACAAAGACCGGCATTATGGTTCTAAAATATGCATCCCATTTGAATTTTAAATGTAACGACACTAAAGCTGGCATTATTTGAACTGTTTTCTTCCCCAATCTGATTTCTTTTGCTACACACTGCAGTAAACAGTAAACAAACAAGTCTGTACCACTTGGACCAGTTTTCACATCAGTTGAGACAAAATAAATCAGTGGCTGAACTATAAATAGATGGAGCCCTTTTTTCTACTATGACAAAATGCAACAATACTGTAGAATGGTCCCACAAATCCAGTAACAGCTGTTACTGGAAACTCAGCTGTCCAGTCAGCTGTATGGGTTTGTATTTTATTGTGAAGCATTTTGTGATTTTATCTTTGAAAAGTTTCGCTGTACATAAATGAACTTTACTTTCTTATGTACTTATTGTCCATAGGTTTTCATTTCTTTGCATTGTGAGATTGTTGGGTTTAAAAAAACAAGCTTTTTTTTGTTATGACAAGGGCTTTTTATGATGTTTTCTTACAATTTATAAGAGAAGAGTTAACAGGTTTAAGCTTATGTTTGTGTTCTAACCACTTTGTGTTTTTCACTGATTTACTAATGAAGCTCGGTACAGGATTGGAATGACAACCAAACATTTCTCAAATGAGTGATTACTCCTCAGCTCATCATGACAGGCGATGTAACTGATGTAGCCGTAGTTGAATCGTTGTAATTTGCTTCTTCAGCAGCTCAGCTTCTTTAGCAATGTTCTCGCTCTTTGTTGCCACTCTGAGTTGAAGGCTCAGAGACACAGTGGAGAGAAACTGTAGATGCAGAAGTCGTAACAAAGTTACAGTGATGCCTGGAAAAGAACAGCTCATGTATCAGAAACCACTGCGCTGGACTTCACTCCCTCACTGCCTCCTCAGTGCTGCAGGCTGTCTGGGAGCACACACTGAACCCGCTGCGTGTCGGCTTCGTTTGGTTCAGTCCGAAGGGTTTAACAGTCAAAGAGTAAAGTTCATTTTACAACAGACTAATAATAAACAAATAAGAAATAAAATCAAGAGAAACCTGTTTAAGCTGGTTTTTAAATTCAGTCTCTTTTGTCCAGTGTTAAAACTTCAGGGTGAGAAAATATGGAAGAAAAGACAAGTTTCTGCAAAGGATACAGTCAGTTTTGGCTACATTGGAGCTCAAGACAGAGTCATTTGTTGTATTAAACTAAAGCACTTTCCCACTGAAATTAAAGCTTTTTTTTTCTCTTTACAGTCTAAAACAGGATACGTAGAAGTTTTAAAACCCAGACAAGCATTTCATCCATCTGCATGGCAAGTTGTAGTTTAGCATCTCAGCGTGGGTTTTATTTGCAATCAATTAAAAAATATTTTAAAATCTTTCTGAGAAAGCCATACTAATTAAAAAGTCTACTTTCCAGAGAAAATACTGTAGTTCCTTGTGTGAGTGAGTGATAACACTTTTAAAAAAGCCAGTGTGCTTATTTTTTTAATCAATTCAGTGTTAAACTGATCATTTTTATCATTCAGAAATTAAAGCCTGAGCTGGAGACAGAAGTTGACTTGTGGAGATGGACACAGAATGAAAAGGCAAAGCACCAGGCAGTGAGAATATTGATGAACTCACCTGTACGTCGTCTAGCACCATGCCGGCCATCACCATGCCCATCCCAGCCAGCAGGTAGGGGAAAAGCACCTGAAGACAGATCGCTACGGACGACTCCTCCTCCACCTTGGCAACAGACACTTTAGGTCTCTTCTCTGCCACCTTTTTAGGAGAAGGCTGAAGGGTTGGGGGTAATAAGAGGTCATCTTGTGCATCTGAGGAGTCCCCAAGGTGGGCAATGGGACTCCCACCAGGACTCTTTCCTTTGGAGCGGGACTTCTTGCTCTTCTTCCTGTGGCGGGTCTGTGGTGGTGGTTTATCCTCACCGGGCATGGTGGCTGTTTGTGCTTCCAACAAGTCAACCTGTGTTACCTAAACCTGAGGATACAGGACACAACAAGATCCATGAGAGGTCAAGTTTAATAAACTGTTAAATTTGAGTGGGAAAAAAACACTTTTGTGGTTTCACATATTTTCTGTTGAGCTGATGTTGACTTTTTTTGACTTGATAACGTAGAATGAACACGTCTGTTTTGAAAGCTTCTGTAAATCTTTCATTTAAAATGCTACTCTTGTCTCTAATATCTTTCTACTGTAAAATAACCAAACCTTTTGTTTATTCAGTTTTCATACAATAGTTTGCTTTTGGAAAGTAGCTACTCTTAGCTAATCTTTTTTTTTTTTGCTTAACACATTCTAGAAGTTGCCTGTTCCTAAGAATTAAATGTATGCCTTGAAAATGTTGTGCAATCTGATGCAACAATGTGAGAAATAACACTCAGAGTATGTGTTGTGAGTGACTTTCAGCTACTACCACATGAAATTTTAGCTCAATACCTGCAAAAATAATTAAGCTGTAGACACTTTTGTGTTGGGTAATGTGGAAGCCATCTTAAATTGGACTAAATCCAAAAGTTACTTACTTGCAGATGTATATCTTATCATTTATTTCTGAAAGTTTAATTAAAATCCACCCAGATGTACATGACATATTTTGCTTATAGACACACTAAAGCTTCGAGGAAAGATTTGCACAATGGATTACACGTTATGAATGACTCTCAGCTACTACTATGCTAAATTTTAGCTCAATAACTGAAAAAAATGACTAAGTTATAGCCATTTTTGTATTTTCTAACATCAGCTGGTTGTGGCAGATGTCATAAATGGGGTTGGTCCAAAAGAATAATCATTTGCAGATCTATAAACTGAGTTTTTTTTTGTTTTTTTCTTGAAAGTTTTATTAGGAACTTCACTTATTTAATGACAAGATTTTACACAATATGTTAGCACTCAGTCTCAGCTACTACCACACCAACAACTCTAAAACTGACTGATTTAGTGCCATTTTTAAGGCTGTTAGACACAAAGAAACGTCCAATGATTCTAAATTCTTGTATAAATAAATACCATCCAGTACAGAGCAGATGAAACATTTTCTTAGTTAACCATTAGCATATTAGTTTCATTAGCAAATATCAGACCTTAATCTCTCACATAAATAACTGTCCGAGTGTCCGTTTTCGCTGATTTATTTAACGTTTGGTTAATAAACAAGCTCGATAAGAAGCACCGACGGGTTAGTTTTGGTTAAAAAGTGAAACTCAAAGATTAGTAACACACACACGGTCCGCGCGGAGTCCTCGCTGTCTCTCACGGAATTTAAGTTCATCTGCAAATCTTAAAATCTCAACATTTGCGGGCGTGAAAACCCTCTGTTTGTGTGAATTCCATCACAGGAGGCTGCCATGTGTACATCCCATAATGCAGCTGTTGCGGTAACCACGGTAACAACTAGGCTCGTTCTGATTGGATTAGCTCTAACGTAAGAAAACTGTGTTTTCGCATCATTTATAGACCGACGCATTTAACGGCGCACGAAGTAGGCGGAGTCTGTACGTCAACTCCGCAGACTACGAGCCGATCTGCATGCCGCCTACCAAAAAAGGAGCAGACCCTATTTTTCTTCCTGAAGAGCATGAGAAAACATTTATTGTTTGATAAACAATGTTTGCAAACACTAAAATGTGTCGCACAACAAATTTTATGGTGAAAATGTCCACACTCTTACTATATAAGGGTTTTAAAATGTAAACCTGTTTTCTGTGAAAAATCAGAGGAACATTTAGACTTATTGTGGCTAATGAAATAAACTTAAACATGTATTCAGGTCAAAACTTAAACACTGCAAAGGATCTGTGTCAGATCTTATATAAAACCACTAAACGTATAACTCAGAGCAGGGACTGAAAGTAGAGAAAACAAATCTGCTCATATACAACTCACAAAGTTTAGCACACTGTAGCATCATAGTCTACATACAGTAATCAGACCATGCTTCCTGCTGTGGTACTGCTCCTACTGGATCACAAAACTTGCATTTCTAAATTTAAAGCTTATCTAAAGATCATAAAGCCTCTGCTTAAAGCTATGAAGAGCCCAAATGAACCACTAAAATACACATTTCAGGCAGTTTCTGTCTTAGTAGCTGAGATTTTACTCATCATTCTTACCTTTGACTTCAGCCTTAGCTTGTGAAACTGAATCGGTGCAAAGCTGAAATGAATGCAAGTTCCCAAAAATAACTTTGTACAGTATGCTGGCTATGCTGTCTATACGTTTGTGTATCTAAATTAAGGCTATATATATATATATATATATATATGATCTGATATCCTTTTCGGTATTCGTGTTTGTGCATTGAGCTTCTTTTTTTTTTGAGAGAGAGCATGTGCCATGAATGAGCTAGTGCGCATGCATCGTGGGGCACCGTCTTGAATTACATGGCATTAGCAGATAAGGTTATCCCCCTCCTGTCTCCTTCCATCTCCTCCATGCTGGCTGACAGCAGCAGGCAGACTGAACATTTCACCTTTTCATTCACAAAATGAATGAATCTTTAATACAGCAGGGTTAGCGCATATAAAGAACTTGTGCCATCGTGTTATTTTGTATACTTTGCTTTTGTTAACTGGTGTGTGCCACATCACAAGAGAGTGGAGATTAAAGGTACTCATTGTAAAGAATTAAAGGTTATCCTGAACTTTACCAAATGGTGGAGTTTGAAAGAAAATACTCCAGTAGTTTTTCAGATACACTGCTATACAAATCTAAAATGTTGCTCCACACTCAATGTAAACAAAGCACTTTTATCTGCATACCTTATTCAATGAATCTGTACATCAAAATTGTTGGACTTAAAATGCAGATTTTGTTTATTTCTTTATAAAGTCTTTTTTTAAATGAGCTTTTGTCTCCTCACTCTCAGATTGCTGTATTCTGGAGCAGGCTTTATCATCAAAGTTTTATCTGTTTTGGGGTGTATTCAAACTTCACTCAGTCCTTAAACTTAAAAGCTTATGCTGACCACACCAAATTTTAGGTCAATATATGTAAAATTGACCAATGTATATAAATATATATAAATAGAGAGAGTCAGTTGGCTTGGCAGCTATCTTGAATCAAGTTGACAAAAGTTAATTAGTTGTAGATGTACATCTAATGATTACCTCTTGCAAGTTTCATTACACTTTGTCCAGTGGTTCACAAGATATTTTACTAACAGACAAACACATACCCTGGTAGAAAATAAAAGGTCAACCATCTTCACCTTTCGATGGGGCACTTAAGAAAAAAAAAAAAAAAGAAACAATGCTTCTGTTTTGTTGCTTGAGGTGTAGCACTGCTGCTGAACCACCAGCTGTCCTTTCACTCTTCCTTTCACTTTGTGGCAATACCCAACGCAACCACTAGATGGTAGCATAAACCAAAGACAGAAAACTCCTAAAAGGTCACCAGCTGAAGCTGGAAATGTTCCCATAGGAAAAACTTTGCTTTCATACGCTTGGTGATAACTTCTGCAATCAAAACAATGAAACTTGTTGAAACTCACATGATCTTATTGGAGCCGACATGTGTTTCAAACAGTTTCCCAAGGTTTTAAGAGGGGAAAAAAAACCTTCAGGTGCAGTGAGACTTGGCAACATTAACTGCATGTTGGTCCCCGTGGATGATCTGTCTCTTACAGGCTTTAAATCTGGACCTTATTTAGTGTAGGTTTATAGTAACATAAGCCACGCTGTAGTTATGGAATCCTTCGGAGCAGGAGAGCTCCTGGAACTTATAGAGTTCTGATTTAAAGTTTCTTACAGTTTATTTTTAAGTCATATTATCAACTATGAACACAAGGAACGACTGATTTTCTATATTTTTCAACAGATTATGCTTTTTGTGTATGTTTTAAATTGTGTGTAGTATAAAATGTGTGAGTTTTAGGGGTATTCAGATTACCTTGTCTGTGTGAAACTTAAAAGTCACAGTGGGAAAGTTTTTTGGCTTAACTTCAAGATTACAGGCTTTAGGAAGCAGGTGGTACAAAACAAAAACAGAAAGCATGTCAGAGACCAGTATTATTGTGAAACTGCAAGCACATAGAGAGGTAAACTGCTACTGAAGCAGGAAAAACATCACAGGAAATAATACAGACAGGTCCAGTAAGTTGAAGAGTGTGGGGGAAAAAAAGGTCTTTTTGTTGTTGGGAAATTGTTTTAACTACAAGTCTGACTCTGACCAAGTTGGGATGTTGAGCAGAATTTGTATGAAAACTAAAATGCAATGATTTGCAAATCTCAGAAACCGATATACTTTCTTCACAACAGAATAAAGCATAAAATATCAAATATTTGAACTAAAAAGATTGCATACGTTTTTAAAGAAGCTAAACTTCAATTTTATAGAAGCAACACATCTTAATTTTTTTTTTAACAGGACCATGTTTCCCACTGTGAAGCATCCCCTCTTCTTTTAACAACAATCTGTGAACGTTTAGGAAGTGAGGAGAGCAGCTGCTGGAGATTTTGGAGGGACTGTTGTCCCATTTCTGTCTGATGTGGGATTGTAGCTGCTCATCAGTCCTGGGTCTTCTTTGCTGGATTTTTTTGTCTCATGAAGCACCAAATGTTTTAAACTGTTTTAAGAGGTCCGAACTGCAAGCAGGCCTGTTCAGCACCCAGATTCTTCTCCTATGAAGCCATGCTGTTGTAACAGATACAGTTTTACTGAAATATGCAAGGCATTGTCCAAACAAAATGTTGTCTAAATAGGAGTATATGTTTTTTTTCTAAAACCTGGATATACTTGGTGCATTGATGGTGCCTTTACAGATGTACAAGCTGCCCACACCAGAGGCACTAATACAGCCCCATACCATCAGAGAGGCAGGCTTTTGTACCATCTGTGGTTTTAAAAAAAAAAAAGGTTAACATTTTGATTTATCTGCTGAGTTGTGTAGAACATGGATTCCTCCTTCTGGAGGTTTTTAAGCCACATCCTGCTGGACGTCCTGCTGCCTAAACTCAATAAGTTGAAATTCACATTATTTTAAGTCTTACAATTGAATGTCTTGCTCAGATGCTGCATACCAACAGCTTATATGGCATGCTGAGTGTAACTGTAAGCCTTATCAAACTATCACAGGACGCTGCATGAGTGATAGCGCACCTCAATTTGGAATTTACTGTGCTGAGGAATTAGAAGCATAAAGAGCAGCTGATTTTATATTGAAAAGCTTAAGATCTCCAAGATGCTTGTTTATATTCTTATCAGAATAGACGGTGAGCATCTCACTCTGTATGCATATGAGTACGTCACACCACACTGTAGATTCTGTCCACTGGGATAAATAAATGACTGTCTTGTGTTTTGGACCATATGATTCTCTGCCCCTGTGGAGTTTTAAAATCTCCTGCTGACAGACTTCGGTACTTGTGTGATGAGTGCAGTGGTTGATAGATAACTATGTCTCTGGCCTGTGTGGTGGAAACCATCATGGAAACTTGTAATGTTGCTATAAATAAATATCCCTGTGCTCTGTTGCCAGCCATACTGTCAGTCCTTCAGTTAGTCATTCAGTGGTGTGTTTATATTCTGCCCGGTCCCTCTGGTTATTATTTAGGCCATTCACTTGTTTGTCTGAAAACTTGCATGTTGAGGTAAAATGAAAAAAACACAAAATAATGTTAATGTTTCTGTTTATTATTGATTAACAACCATATACTGCCATTAGAACTGATGAAGTTAAAAAGATGTGGCAGATATTTTATAGATGAATTAATCACCAAATACATATTAGCCAACATGTTTGAAGGTTTACTTTAGGGCACCTGTTGCAGCTCACACTGGTGGCCTTGTGATACACACACTTCACCCATTTTATCACTCTCCCTCTGTCCTACACAAACACACACACACACACACACAGACAAAAGTCAGGTAGTAAGAGGGGGCAATTCTCGTATTAGCTTGTAATAACACAAGAAAGGTACTATAACAGTGAAATACAAAAACCTTTTAGTGTGGTAATACTTAAGCATTACCTAACCCATCACTTAAGAAAATGCCTTGAAACTTAATCTTTTTTATGGATTAAAGTGATTCAGTTTACCAAATAGGAGAGTGGCAACACATGAAACCCTTTCGGATTAAAATTCAATTTAGAGTGAAAATCACTGTCAAATGTCTCCAATTTGTGGGTTGACTACCAGCTGAGAGTTGATCTATTGAACCAGTTTAAACCATTGACATATTTTATAACTAGACACAAAAATTAAAGTCACAAAGGAAGACACCACTAGGTGGCAGTAGCCCAAATAAATAAGACATTTTTCTGAGTAAAAAATAAAAATACAGTATTCTCAGTTTTTCTTGATTCACATAGTTTTTACCTTGCTGCTGTAAGTTTAAATATGCATTTAGTTCCATTTTTTTAATGAGGTTTTAAAAAAAGTGCAATGTTCCTCTGTGACTGACATTGTGACAGCCTGTTAGCAAGCTGGGGAAGTGCGGGACTTTTGTATCCCTCTAAAATTTGATATTTTGGCTTCAATGTTGGATAACATAAGTTAATAGAGTCAGTTTGTACAACTTCATTTGCAGTAGATGTGGATGACTCTGATCTACAGCATTGGATATTCACAACAAAAGCTTTTGAAAAAGTAATGTGAAAGAAACAAAAAAGATTTGAGATGACCCTGAAAACTGAGATGTTGAAACTCATGCCAGAAAATATTACAGAAGTATCTGTGAACTTTAATCATCTTAGTCCAAACTAACCAACACAAATTGTTGTTTATGTCCTAAATATGGTCTGTTTTAACAGTGCTTTTTAGTTCTAAACAAAACCTTTTTTTCCCTCACAAAAGTTTGGAATTAGATGAATTCACAGTTTTGAGTTCATGTTCTAAAACAGGGTTGGCCAACCCGTGGTCCCCGAGGGCCACTATCCTGCATGTTTTCCTTGTTTCCCTGCTCCAACACACGTGAGTCAATGGCTAAATTAACTCTTCATGTTCTGCAGAAGCCTGTTAGTCACCCACCGATTCAAATTAGTTGTGTTGGAGCAGAGAAACAAGTAAAACATGCAGGATAGTGGCCCTCGAGGACCAGGGTTGGTCTCCCCTGTTCTAAAGTGTTAATGGTCTTCTACATTCTCAAGCTCTGTCATAGATACAGCTGTCACATGGAGATCAGTGGCAGGATGTAGTCCCAGCCTGCATGCCTGCAGGAGCCTCCAGTATGAGCTGTATGTGCATGTGTAAGCACACTCAGGCATGTGTGTCGGCTTTCACTAAATGGGTTCAGATGGGACATCTGTTGGCGTGCTGCTGTCGAGTTTCAACACTGTTAAAGTAACTTGTTGCATAATCCTGCTGAAAGTTACAGTGTGACTGCAGCTACTTACAGTTGTGTGTGTGCTAACACTTCTTTTCCACACACACCTCCTTACCTTCTACACCAAACAAGTAAGAAAGTTTACTTTAAAAAGTGTCTCAAAACATGAATAAGAAATAGTTAAGTTTTAGAATGTCAGTGTGTTATTTTCGGTCTCTCTCAAGGATTTTTTCATTCCATAATTAAATCAACTGTTCCCCAGGAATTGAGTTGTTTTATAATAGTTATTTTTGTTTTGTTTTGTTTGCTTGTTTCTCCAATGATGGTGAGCCAAACTCATAAAAACTCTTTTTATGTGTTTTTTTTTCCCCCTTTACTTTTGTGTGTGTGTGTGTGTGTGTGTGTAGGGTTGGGCACATAAAAACATCAGTTTTAATTATCTGAAGCAGACTTATTATGTGTGAAACTTTAATTAGGAGTTATTTGAGTAAAGTATGTTTATTGTTAGTGACAATGGCACCTCTCAAATTAAGCATTCAAATTGAAAAGCATTAACACAGTTCAGACATTTTATAGTGTTCATTTTTTTAGGAGGGGTTCTGTGGAACTGCTAATGATTCAGTTTATTTATATAATGCCAGTTCACAATAAAAAAGAAGTCTAAAGGGATCAAACAAAAAGCAACAAGTCAAATTAAATCAATTTATATGCAATCCAATTCAGCCATTGGATTACACACACTTCATTTAATCTAAATACAAGACTGTTAGATTCAGTATATCACAAAATCACAATTAGTAATAAAAATAGTCTAAAACCATCAGTATATTACGTCAAAACTTTGCTTCAACTCAGCCCCTCATCCTGAGCAAGCACTGGGCGATTGTGGAAATAAACTACTTCCTTTAAACAGGAAAAACTCTGAGTAAAACCAGGCTCAGGCTGGCTACTTGTAGTTACTATTTTATATACAGTAAACAGCTGCCAGAGTCCTCTTGGTCCGAGAAAAAAAACGTTTTTCCTGGACTGATGAACTTCTGGCTAGTCAGAGCAGCAACAAAGATTTGCCATTTTAAAACAACTCCAATCACAAACAGTTTAACAGTAGTTTGTGTGAAGCCTTTTTATATACTGCATCACTTTTGCATCAAACATTATTTGCATAGAAGCTTACAGTTACTCAAAATTATCCATATGAAACACCAACTGCAAAACTAAACGTGTAAAGGAATACTTTATCAGCATTGGCCAAGATATAAACATAATGTTAAATCTATTGTAACTGTGGCTAAGTCCAAACAATATTGCAAATGCACAGAGGTTGTAGACATTTGTTAAAATTTGTTAAAAAGCTCAGCATTGCGCATCCCTTGTGTAGATGTCTATCTGTTCTTCGTCAAAAAAACTTTTTGATTATAACATAACCATATTCCAAACACGAGTGCCAAGAATGCTGTCAGGCTTTGCTGTCACATGATTATTAAAAAAAGGCTGATTACTAGCAGCAGTAAACTTATATAATGAAGTGAGCAGAGTCTTTGATTCCACCCACAGACCCAGCTGCACGCTGTGAGCAAAGGGAAGCAGGCCAGAGAGCAGGGAAGGTTGTAAAACAGCGCAGAAGAACAAAACAACAACCCACCCTCCCTGAATCTGCTGTCACTGAGGTCTAGCAAAAACAACGGAGTGCAACAGCTGCACATCATGTGGCGTTTGCATTTTTATCTTAGAATGGCCTAATCACTTTGAGATCCCCATACTCATCTTAATGTAAAACTCTAAATGTATATTCTTACAATTTTTGAATTTCTCTCAGGGTTTGTCTGTCTACAAGTTGCCAACAATGACCACTGATACTCACCAGTCTTGTTTTATTGCTACAATCTGTAATCTGAAAAGGGTAACCCAAGCAGATTGTTTATGTTGTCCTCGTTCCTCAGGTCTGGTGATCTGCTTTCATGGTTTCCTCTAACGCTCTTTGCAGATTACACAAAGGTGTATCTCTAATCCTTTTCAGACAATAGTTACAGCACAAATCTCAACCTGTGTCTTTGATATACACCATCGGCCACTTCATTAAATACACCTTGCTAATATTGGGTTCAACACTCGTTTGCCTTCAGAACGGCCTTAATTCTGTGTGGCATAGATTCAACAACCTGTTGGAAACATTTCTCAGAGATTTTGGTCCATATTGACATGATAGCCTCACACAGTTGCTGCAGATTTGTCAACTGCACATCCAGAAGGTGAATTTCCCAATAAATCACTTCCCAAAAATGCTTGATTGGATTGCGAACAGGTGACTGTGGAAGCCATTGGAATCCAGTAGATTGAGATTCATCAGAACTGACAATGATTTTCCAATCTCTTACTGTCCAGTGTTGGTTCGCCTGTGAGCAAATTGTAGCCTCAGTTTCCCGTTTTTACCTGATAGAGTGGCACCTGTGTGGTTTTCTGCTTCAAGGTTGGATGTGTTGTGTGTTCAGAGTTGGTGTTCTGCGTACGTTGGTTCTCATTTTTGGATCATTCTCTGTAAACCCTGAATATGGTTTTGTGTGAAAATCCTAGTAGATCAGCAGTTTATGAAATATTCAGACAAGCCCATCTATCACCCACAACTATGCCATGTTCTAAATCCCCTTTCTTCCCTTTTCTAATGCTCGGTTTTGACTTTAGCAACTTATGAAAGTGGCTGGTGAATGTATATAAATACACATAAGCAAAGAAAACCCATATTCAAGTAAACAGTAAAAGGTGTTCAGAAGTCCATCATCAGAAGAACATTAAAAACATGCTCTCCTGAAAGAACATTCCTTCCTATGCACTATTTACCAGAGACCATAAGGATAAGCCAAAATGCTGAAGAACAAAATCATTTAAAGATGAATGAGATCTAATTACAACATTCAGATTTAATGATACATGTTTTAGGTTATATTTCTGAAAAGAAAAATCCTAAAAGTTTCAAAAGCATTGAGTACAACATGCACGTGTGTGTGTGTGTGTGTGTGTTTTTTTGGTTTGGTTATGAAAGTCCAACCTTGAACGAGCCTTGCAGGTAATCTGCTTGTTTGACTCCAAGTCTGAGTACACAGAATGACGTAAAAGAATGTCAGTGAACTGCTTTTCATTTTCTGCTGTGACTCATATCTTGGAAAACATTCAAAGTAAAACCGTCCAATGAGAAGAAGGAGAAGGAGAGAGAGAGGGAGAGAGAGAGAAAATGATTAGCATCATAATGTGTGTAAAAGCAGAGGCAGAACTTCCATTATAGGTTGAATAAAAATTGAAATGATTGCTAGTTTTGTCATGGCTCAGCGTGCTTCTCTTCTTTGTGCTGCCATTTGAAGTGTGCCTGACCCCTCCCTCCCCTTCATTCAGTCTGTATTCCCAGTCTCTCCTGAGGTTTTTGCCTTTGTAGGAAAGAAAAAGCTCTTCTTTTTGCCAAGTTGTATTCTCTACTCCAGCCAGCAGATCCTCAGGCTATTAACTGGGGTAATAAATCAAAAATCAATTCTGTACTGAAATAAGAGACTTTATTTTGATCACAAAAACACTTGTGATTTCAGTAATAGAAGTAATTTAGACCTGAGACACATTATCAAGGAAATATCAACCATTTAATATTGGCTTTATATTTAACAGGTTTTGAGGGGTAAAATATTGGTTGTGATTGTAAATATTTAAACAAATATACAATCATCTTCATGATTTATGCTTTATTTATATTTAGAAAGTTCTAGCATCACATTAAATTTACACTGTCAGAAAATAAAAAAAATCATAAACTTATCAAAAGTGCACATAATGTCCAGAAAAATATTGTTCAAATTTGTGTATAAAGACATATATACAATGCCACCAGACCTTTCTATCTGCAGTAATGTTTCTGCTCCTTTTTTTTTGGACACTTTACTTCAGTTTTGCAAAGAAAGTGTCTTTGCAACAAATGATTAATTTGGCGCTCTGTTTTTCATTGTTAATATATTTTACAGCCAGAATGTCTCCATGAACTGGGCAGTTTTAATCAAAAACACATCGTTATTGTTTTACTTTCAACAACCATTTTACTTCTGCAGTTCCACAAAACATGCTCACATTAAATCCAATTTAAATCTTTATGAGCTGAGCAGGATTGCTTTCCCTGATTCCTCCTCACATAGATGTTTAACAGTTCGGTAAACATTTTGACTTTGTCCATGTACAAATCTTAACTTTGACCTCTTTGACCTCTTTGCAGTGAATCCCAGGTTGAGAAATATTGCTCTGTGAAATGAGTGTGTTATACAGTGCAATACAATTTTCTTTTAAAAACAACACCGTTCACCAAAATGATGTACACCAACAAAGAGTTAAAACACATAAAATTCCAAAACAAGAATGAAAACTATAAAATCAAATAAAACACAATCAAAACAATAAAACAGGTAAAACCATAAAACAATGAACATAAAAGCCAACATCTCAGTCTGAGTTAAAAGCCAAAGAGAAAAAAAAAGTGTTTTAAGAGATTTTTTAAAAGCAGGAAGTTGGTCAGTCTGATCCGCAAAGGCAGATTTTTCCACACTTTGAAACACTTGGTCACCTCCTAACCTCCTCTTTGACTTCAGGTCCACCAGCAGGAACTGATCTGCCGACCTGAGAGCGTGAGGAAACGTACGGCTGGAGCAGGTTGGACAGATACAACAGGGTGAGACCATGCAGGCATTTAAAAACAAACAAATCAATCTGGAAATGAACTGGAAGCCAATATAGGGAAACCCACATTATCAAAAAAGCCAATGCATTCCAGCTAACTCTGCGTATCCAAAGTATCTGCAGGGAATCATTTAGAAAGGTAACTAAAGGTATTTCATTAAGGTCAGCTGCACTAACAACCAAACCAGACTCTTTAGGTCCATAAGGACTGTTAATAAGTCAGGACTATTATGTAATTAAGTGGATTTGAAAACACATCTCTTGCTTTGCACATGATTTCCTTTAATGTGGGGCACATTCTAAAGTTTGCTATGATGGACAAAGATACCCTGCATGATGCTCTGATGTGATTTTCCCATTTCATCGCGGTTTCCTAGCGTGATCTGGAATTGTTTTATTGAATGAATGGTTTCTCTTGGAAATGCACTGGGCTGGTCTGACATTCATAACAGTTGAGAAAATTAATTGGAGAACACACAGACACACACACACACACACATAGAGACCACAGAAGAGACCTAATGCTAACCAGGAAATGTTGGGCGATGACAGTTTCTGGAAAACACATTTTAAGACAGGCCAGGCATTTTCTTACATAATTCTCCCACACAACTATTGTTCATTGTAATAAAAAAAAACATAATCTTGAGTGTGTGTGAGTGACTGAGCAGAGCAAAACTTTAACTCTCTGGCTTCATTCCTTTATTGACTTTTAGCAGGCGAGCAGGTTTCCTGCCAAATGCAGCCCAATCACTTTTATAATTGGTCTGAACTATCAGGAATGCATAATAAAACAGTCAACTCTCAGTCCAAACTCACTTTTTTTTATTCGCAGACACACTCGGATAAGTATGCATAAATACACATGCTCTGCCATGCCATACAACTGTCATGGATGTGGTTTTACAAGCACACACAAGGAAACACGTGAGGGTCTCTCGCTGCTGGATTCACAGCATGTGGTAGTGTTTAAAGCTCTGTCTTTAAGACAAACTCAGACACACTCTTTGCTTGCTGTGCACGCATGTATGTATGTGCATGTTTGTGTGTGAGTTTCTGCCTTTCACCTCTGTTTTAGATCCTTTACCAGGAAGTCTTTGGACGATCTCAGTTTCTGTACATTCCTGAGTAAAGGAGAAAGCAGATATCCCAGGAGGGGCACTGTTTTATAACAAACATTATCCTAGGACTCAATATTGAAAGCACCCGCTCCCAGTAAAAATGCTACATAAACCCAGATGCAAGAAACCTCTGCACTCCTGTGGATTTGGAGAAAAAATGTTAAAACACACTCATTTTGACAAGAGTTTTTACTGCACTAGTCTTCTAATTATTGCCTGCTGCCGCTGGCAAAAGGGAGATTATGATTTTGTCCATGTCTGCCTGTGTGTGTTTGTCTGTATGGTTCATAAAATATCTTATAGACCACTGGATGGATTTTAATGAAACTCTCTGACAGTAACCATTGGATGTTCGTTTACAATTGACTAACTTTTGGAGCAACCCGATTCAAATGATCACCATAATGCAAACACTCAATCAGTTTTAGAAATTGATCCATAGATTGGTGTGGTAGTAGCTGTGAGTCAGTAACAACACATGCTCTAAGCACTAACACATCTTGCAAAATCTCATAATATAGCATGAGATTTTGCATAACATCATTTACATAGTTTGACTCAAACAGCTGCAACTCTGTCCCTTCTCATTATTATAAGATTACTTTCATTTATAATAAATGTTTTTTTGGCACGAAAGCTAGCGGGTGATATGCAATCATTCAAGAAAAGCTAGGCTTTTAATTTATATGAACTTACCATTATGTTTGTAGGACATTTTGACATTGTAGAACTGACCGAAGTTTGCCTCTGAGATGATTTTGAAACGAAGTCTCATTATGCAATGAAGCATTTTGTAAAATGATTGATCTTTTTTTTGGCAGAACTCATAAACTACTGCATCGTTGTGCAACCAAAATGAGATAATACTGATAGAGAGTTGAGAGCAGAAATAATGTATGTCTAAAAAGTAAAACGAATTGGATTTGAAGAAAACTTTGAATGGAGATCAGATTACTTGGATCAGTTTAAGAATCATGGCCTGATGTGAGGGAGATTACTAAGCAGCAGAGAGGAAAATGTTTCCCCAACTTGCAGTAATTTTATTACTGATGCAACCACAACCAGCAGCAGTCTGAAAATGAACACCGCTTTCTTCTGCCACGGTAAAAGGTCTGTTTGCGTGCCATCCTCTCTGTTTCTGCTGCAAACTGTAAGCTCATTAATTATCTCTAAACATGATCAAGACAGAAAATACCTTTGACACCACAAAGTAATCTGGAGGCATGCATATTCAGAGTCTATTCTGGGCGTTTAGTGTGTGATAGCTTGAAAGCTCTCTAATTATACTGAAGACAATAGTTTCAATCATCTCGTAATGCAAAACTACAAAACATAGCTACCATTAAATACAGGTAAGTCTTGTTTTGTTGCTCTAGGGCTAAACATAAAAGTGTGGCCGACTCAGAAAGTGGAAACTTGATGCGTTGTTTTTTTAGTGGTTTATCACTACAGCAAAGTTCTGCAGGTGATGACATGCCAATAACTCGATACCTGTCAAGCATGCTGGCACTTGTTAGTTCACACAAGCTTCTTACTATCAACTTTTATTCTTACTACTGACTATTGGCATAAATAGTCAACAGTCCCATGTAGTCTTAGTAAAACCAGTGAGCAGATTTGAATGAAACATTCAGAAATTAATCATTGGATGTACATCTACAACTGATTCATTTTTGGAGTCAGTTCAACTCAAGATGACTCAAGTTTATGTCAAAAACCCATATTTGATCAAATCTCATAAACTTTATGAGATTTGCTGTTTTTATTTACATTTTACATAGTGTCCCAACTTTGTCAAAATTGAGGTTGTACATCCTTGTTGGTTCTGCCCAGAATAAATGATGGACTGGAGAACAGTCATTGGTGAGGGCCCAGTGATGTTTCATCAGAACATTAATAAGATTTTGGAACCCTAATTCTGCACCCTTTTTTAAAGAATGGTAACACTGTTAAGTGAAATAAGAGTCAATCTGTGATTAGAGCAGCTAATGACACCAGACTGATGGTGGAGACGCAAACTGTCAAAACTCTGCTTAAAAACAGGCTGGGAGGAGGAGGAGGAGGAGGAGCAGTGTGGCAGCTCCTTGTTCCCTTTAATCAGGCTGATTTCCCCATAAACCACAATCCCAGCACAAAACTGCTCATTTTACTCTGATCTAACAAGCCCAAAAGCTCCCACAAACACTCCATTATAATCTTTGTATCTTCTTAATGTGATTTCAGATATTAAATCAGTAAGTAGCAGAAAATTGACTCAGAGATGAAATACTAATTAATTTTCTAAAGCCACTGGATCAGCTAAAGTATTTTCTTCATGAAGTTCATGATGGGTTGGGCCTTTTTGGCACAGAGGAAAGCTGGAAGATGTAGACGTGATGAGATTGCCTATCTATTACAGCCCCTCCAATGCAAACAAGTAGCAATTACATCAAAAAGACTCAAATTAACCTGCTGAGTGCGTCAATGTGTGGTCGGTCCAAAGGGTTGAATCAGCTCAGGAGATACACAGAAAGATAACAACCTCCTGCTCAAAGTAAAAGGGAGAGTTAAAGAGATGGAGGATTTAGTTTAGTTTGCGTCAACAGAATCAACACCTTTACTTTTATTTCCTTTCTTTTTGTATATGGGTAAATGTAACATTTAAATCAACAGAAACTCCAAATGGGCTGAATTTGCAGGAGGCTTACCACCAACACAAAGTGCCACTTTGTGCCTGCCAACTTTCTGACTGTGTGTAATGTTCAACTGACTGTATCTGATATGGGCAACGTGCAGAAAGTTCAACCCAATTACAGGTTTTGGATTGGAACCATTTTAAATCTGAAGCAACCCTACCATACTATTTGTGTGAATGCTGACTCAGCAAGCATATTATTGTTTTCCTGTTTAGTTTTTTTCATACCTTTTTTTGGACTAACTACTTAAGCAAACTTTCAGCTATTTTAACAATGTATATGTTTAGCTTGTTCAGGAAGTTACAGCTATAACGTTAGGCTTTTGTAACTTTTATACTTTTTGAAATATTATATATATATATATATATATATATATATATATATATATAAAACTCTTTAATTGAAATGAATGGACACCTCTTCAAATCTTTGAACAATTTTGTGCTCTTTAAAATCATTTAGCTATATTTTTAGGTTTTTGCTGCTGTTTTGCTTTTTTTAGCTTTTCTTTTGATCATTTTAACTTTAGCAATTCAGTTTTAACTTTTCAAACACATTTTAGCAAATTCATCCAGCACTCAGCACCCACACAGTATTTTCACAGAAAACGTAGTTTCTCTAGTTTTATATCAAACCCATATGATTATCAGTGTTTTGCACAATTGTTTTGGATTTATCGAATATCACATTTAGCAAAAGTATTCAGAGCACAGCTCTGCTCTGACAAAGACCATTTTACACCAAAAAATAAATAAATTACCTGCTACAGAACATGAGATTTGAAACAGAGTGGAAGAGCAACAGTAAAAGCTCCACCGGTGGCTTATAAATGCAGCTGTGCACGTAAGCTGCTTCAGGTTCAGATGTTTAGTTTCCAGGTCCAGCGTGGAACACAGACGCTGCCAACAGCCGTAATAATGAATTGATTTGTGTTTTTTAGAGAGCTGGGTACTGAGCTGAGAGACCTGGCACAGCTGGCTGGAAATGTGATGAAACAGGTCACTGGTTCAAATCCCAGGTTAATGGGGAAGGCACATGGATACATAGATGTTCAGTTTGGAAAATGTTCTTTGCAAGGGATTCTTTGTTTGATAAAAATGATACAATAGCAGTATTTCTGTCTTTTATCAGCCATTCTTATTGTTTGCTTGTTTTTCAAAAAGTTATCATTAAGTTCCCTGGTGGTGTAAAGTCATTTTTTTAAGGTTAAAAGTTATAAAAATCAACAGCTACAACACTTATCTCCTAAATGAGCTGAACGTTTGGATAGATAAATTACAAAAATGGCACAAAGTATGCAAAAAAAGTACAGAAAAATCATCATCATAATAATAAAAACAAAACAAAACAGGAAAACAACAAGCACAGCTGACTGAGTTCAACTTCTTGGTTCAGTTCAAAGATTCTGCAGACATGGAGCACAGCCAGGAGGCTTGCATGTGATTCTGTACTCATTAAAAACTTCTGATAATGTTTTCCAAATTCTCCATGTATTCTAGGAATGAGCAAACTCAGTAAAATTATTCTTTTACTTGGGTCAGTTTGACAACACTATGAGAACATAAAACCAACAAGTGACAGGCTAATCATCACCTCAGAGATGCCGTTTCATTCTTGTCCAAATCATGACTTCAAAAAAAAAACTTTTCTCCATAAGAACAGAATTAAACGGTGTGATGAACAACAGCATAACATACAAGCTTCACTGTAAAAAATCTGTTTAGTGTGATTGAAGAATCAATACGCTCACATTTTGTGTTGTTAATGATGATTTAGCTGATGTGTTTGCAGAACATGTTATGCACAGTCTGTTACAGATGAATGTTTCACGATTGACTATTCACTTAGTCATTTGGAAATGAGAAGTGATAACATCTGTCTAAAGCGCATGCAGCTTATATCAGATAACTGCAGAATCTCTCATGTTGTATGAAAAACTTCCTGTTAAGATGGAAATTTTCCCCTTAAATCTGAAAATGCCTTTTATCTAGTTTTCTGTTGGGTTTACAGGAGAGCTGCTATTTTCTGAGCTCAAATGAGCTTTTGGAAATTATGGGCCCCAGGTCGGTAACTTTCCAAGCTTGGCCCAGTGCTTAGACTGCAGTGCAAGGAATGCAGTGGTTGTTTTAACATTACAATGGCTTGGCAGGACTCAGCTGTGGTCAACCACTCAGTCACAGACACCGTCAGGCATGCCTGCAGGGTGCCTCAACAGTGCACTTCTTAGACTGCAAGCAATTCAGAAAGTAAAATAAGATATGTTTGAAAACGTTCCTGAGAACAGGTTCTGTTGAAATAAAATCTCAAATGCACAGCAGGGCGCCTGGGATTGTGTCACTTTGAGGCAACACATCACAGTAATACAATGAGGAAATTTATGCAATTGCTCTTGTGCTTCACATAAATCGAAGAAAACACAAAGACACCCAGGACATTTGATGAATGTTGTATTTTATAGTACGGGTAGTAAGTGAAAGCAATTATCACTGTCTATGAAGTAAACAAACAAATAAACAAAAAAAAACTAAAATTACAAAAAAAACCCATGGGTATTCTTTCCTCTAATATGCTCTAGAGATATTAGCTCATGAGGAGGTAAATGTTTAGAATAGATTGAAATTAAAATGCTTGTGATTTCACCTTGACCTAAATTTTGCCAAAAAAACAAAAACATATTTTACCATTAAGTATATGTTCACAGAACTAAAAATGAAATGAAAGGAACCCTGTACCTTCATTGAAACATGTCTTCCAGGCAACTTTGAAGGAACACTGTTTTTGCATCAGAATTTAAAGCATTATTTACACTTAATTATAGAAGAAGTCTCAAAGATCAGTCTTTTGTGAGAAAGTAGACATACAAGTTTGATCACATTCTTCTGATTCTTTGTAATGTGTATATTTTTTTGGTTTCTTTTTGTCTTAAGCCACGTGGAATTCCTGTCGCTCACAGCCTGCAGGACATTCTGCAGATGCCATTGTTGCCTGATGCATTTCCAGCCCAGCAGTAGGAGAAAGATGCAGCCAAACAGAGCAGCAGCAGCAACTCCACTCAAAGCGTTTGCTTAGCATGTTTATGAACGCTCCTCTTTATGAGCACCCACTCTGAAGATGATGGGTGTTTTATGCGCTGCTTCTTTTGTTTGTTTAGCCTCCTTCATACCCCCATCCCTCTCCCTCCTCTTTTTTTAGGCATTCCCCGCCTGCCACAACACAAGCCTGTTTTCCCTCAAGTAAAAGATGTTCAAGGGTCCAATTTTCAGATTCCAGTGCAGATGATATAGTGGCTGTGAAGGGGGAAAAAAGTAGTTTGAACTAAAAGAAATAACTGACTGTCTCCTCTCATTTTTTTGTCCACCATGTTTTTGAATTTATTGTGTCTGTTACAAAATACCAAACTGATGAGTGGTTGATGAAACCCTTAGTAGTAAAACATAAAATCTCATTCTTGCAGGCAAACAAAGACCAAACCAAAGGAAATAACCAATGGTCTGCATTTCACAACATCTCTTACAGCAATTAATGCCAGAGAGCATTGTGGGTAGACATTGTCTAGACAAAGAGTGTTGACATGACTTATTGGCTTCATCTTTGGAGCTTCAGCTATATCAGCAGAAGAAAGAAATAATCTTTAGTTGATCCACCGTCTGCTAAGTTTTTTAGCTAACAACTCGTCAGGAATTACCATGATGGTGCAAAAATATTGATTTCTGACTGTCACCCTGTTTTATTATTGGTATTAATGGAAATATTGGTTTTGGAAAGGGAACAAACTGTGTAACAAAGAGCCTAAAGATCCAGATTGGAATTCATTCTTTGACAAATTATGTTTTAACACAACCCTGATTCATTTCTTCAGTTTAAAAGCTTTTTTTTATCCCTGAAAGAGTCATCATAATAAAAACATTACTCTAAAAATGGTTGGGTACTGAAAATTAATGAAAAAGTTTAAAGTTTTATTTCCGTTGGCTGATATAAAAAAAAGCCAGTTTATTTTTTTAACAACCGTTTAAAAAGTGACGCTTTAAAAAATAAGGACGTGTTCACACTCGTGCAAAAAGCAAACTTTTGTTTAGTGTGTTTGTCATTCTCTTGTCTTCTGACTTGCTGAAAAGGTCAGAGTAATTTACTTTGACAGGTGGCATTTTTCTGACTTCTGAGTTTTTTATGTGTGACAGTTGTGATTTTAAGCTGTTCAAAAGGTTTTCTCTTTCCCCATCTGTGCAGTATAGACGTTCAACAAAAACTCTCTGTGTGCACAAAAGTCAAAGCATGCATACAAGTTATTTTAGCAACATTTATAAAGCTAGGTATTTATATAGTTTTATAAAACTCAGTCCTAGCAGCTCTTTAGTGTTGAAGTACTGTTTTCTTCTTTGCAGCTTAATGTTCCACAGGAGTCAGTATCCCCTCAGCTGTTCATCATCATTGCACAGAGATACACAGCTTTCTGCTGTGTGTGCACTAATTGCATTATATTTGTTTATTAGGCACTTAAATCTAATTTATAATGAGGCATGAAGTTCTTGAAAATGATTGTAGTATAGAATATCTACTCACATTTGAGAGGGATCAAACAGACTGGTGCTGAATTCCATTTGTACTCAGCTGGAATTTGATTTCCAAGTTATAAAAAAAATAAAGAATTCAACTAGAACTCACTCTGAAGCTGGAAATGCAACTTAAAAAGTCGAAGGTTTTGCACATATGGCCACCTCACCCAGAAAATGTGGTGATAACTGCAGAAATGAACCTTTTTTTGCACTTTCATCAGTCAAACACATAATACTAAACCACCAAAACAGAAAAAAACAAAGTAATCTGTTTGTATTGTTAATATTCGCTACCCTTGTCACTTACCACAGTGTTTAGCAAATCCCATAGATTTGTGCAACTGGAGCACTGTTAGGTTGAGTGTTTTGTCACATTCAGGTCTCAATTCTGACTTCTGAGGTAAACATAACAGCTTGAGCTCAGCTCACTGGGATTTTTTCTGTGTCCCTAAATGAAATGTCAGTGATTTTTTTTGTATACCGTGCGCAGGACTCCTAATGACAAAGATGTGCGTTCATGTGTGCTGCTGTGGTGCTGTTGCTCATGTACGCATGTGATGAATCTGTCCGATCATTTAGGCTTTTGCAGTGTTTTCATTTAAATTATGGCAACAACTTGGCCTGTATGAAATGTCAGCTGAGGTATTAAAAAGTAAATAAAAGAGCCAGTGTCAGTTAAGTGGGTTATTCCAACGGGAGAAAAAATATATATAAATAAACATCTAAAGTAGCTTAAGATTCTAAAACATACTTTTGCATAAAGGCCCACACAGACTTTCACATCTTTGAGTTCTAGTGTGTGCACGTGATGCATGGATGCTTTATAGTAACCATATGCCTGATCTGTTAAACTCTAACAGATTCTGCTGGTTGTTGAAATCAGCTGCCCACATAATTGAGAGTTTGCCAGAGGGGATGTTCTGTTGGACTGTGATCTTCTTCCTGCTTCCTCTGAAGCTCGGTTGATGGCAAAATTACCCTGCCCAGGTAGTTAAAGAGGCTGAGATACTCCACATAAAATGACTAACTTTCATTTCCCAGGACTTAAAAAACATGCTTGCATATATGACTGCATGTTTGTGTATGTTTATATGTCAGAAGCAGTGAAGCATACAGTAAGTCAACAGATGGAGGCTGAGAAATCTAATAATGAAAGTGTTTTTTGTTCTCTACTTAGTGTTTTCCTCATCTCTGTGTTTGATGCCAACAGAGGATAGAGGCATTACTGTGCTGTGATTATTCTGGTTTCTCTCTTTCTAAAACACTCACAACCGTTTTATCCTGCTGCACAAGATTGAGCAGAAACCATAGAAATAGAGAAACAAAAGGCAGAAAAAAGCCTCGCTGACAAGAACCATAATCACCATCTTCTACACACGACCTAAATGGGAACCAGATGCTGATCATATGTATAATAATGGCAGGATCTTTGTGCAAAAAGTACAAAAAACCCTTTTCCACCATGGCAGCAATTCAGGAAGCAATTTAACAATGCTCTCTTTAAAGGTTGAACTTGTATGCTGCTGCTTCTGAGTCCAAATTGAGCTTAGAAACTGGAAAGTTGAGGAATCAGCTCCAGTGAACACACAGAATTGATTTGGATCGTTGTGTCTGATGACAGAATATTTCTAATGAAGTAAAAGTCAATGTTCTGCAAGGTTTATAAAATCATACGAGATGGAACAAGACCTTTACTCATAATTTCCAACTCCAAGTATAACTTTTGCTGTGATTGAATACTGTTGATAGAGGCGGTGACGTTTAACAGGATGCCCAGTAGATGTTTGGGAATCTTACAAAACAAGATTGTAGGATGGCACAAGAGGAGATAAAGTTGCAAGATGATAATCTAATGGAAATGTGATTGTGCTTGATGAGTTTCATTCTGCTGATCCAAATTTTGATATTCACTCATGACCCACTGCAAGGTATAAATAACCAGTAGGGAGGATAGCAAAATACTCAGGAAATCAAAAACAAACTTTTATTGGTTTATTGGTTTAGGCTAGGGTTCGGGAGAAACAAAACATCCCAGTGAGAAAATCGATAAAATTAACCTTCTAAAGACCATAAACATGAAAATATGATTAACTTGTCAGTGCACTGTGTAATATTATTAGTGGAAAGCAACATTATTTTTTTTATTTTTAACTTTAAACAAAACACAATGTAGAAATTCAAGAATAAAAAAAATGTTTTTTAAAACCACTTTAGATTTTTTTTTAACCCCAAAAAAGGTGGAATGCTCCCTAAAGGAAGGATGACTTTTTAGACATTTTCCCATAACACAACAAGCCGGGACTGAGACGCTTTCTTGGCATCTTGGTGTGATTTCTCAATAGACAGAGGTGGCAGGAGAGTCGCTGCTGAGCTCTTGTGTTGCGAGGAAGTAACTGAGCTTTAACAGTCAACACATGAAAAGTCAGAGTTAAACGCTCTTATTTTTAAAGTTTGAAAAACTTCCACTGGATGCATGTAATTTCTGCTGATTTTCTACTGAAAGTCCAATATTTCGTTTATCCCATCACATAAAAAAGGCAGTTGTGTCAAACCATGATCTTTTTTCAGGTCTAAATAATCTGATGCACAAACCTAAATAAATAGAAAGAACTAAATGGCCGCATGGCTAGTAGTACTTTAATCTTCAGGCTGCATGACAACTTAAAAAAAAATACCATTTGGCTTCAATTTTTATAATGAAAAAAGAATTCCTGATCACTGTGAAAGCACTGATATGCCTTTAATTTTCTCTCTTTCATAACGTGAAAAACATGAGAATATGAACGCATGAAATGCTGGTTTATCATTGGAAACACACCAACATCTGGACGAATGCGAAGAAGGTTCTGCTGTTTCTGGGATTAAAAACTTCTGATCTCTGTAAAAGCTCTGATCTGATGTGTGCAAATATGTCTGCTTACAATATCATACTGATCACACATGGTGAGCAGAGATTTCACATTAAGATCCTCAAGTTTAATCCTGTGTTTCTCATTACTGGGCTGACATTTCTGTAGGTGATCTCAGGACGTGCACAAGTAATCCTTCCTGCAACTGATGACTGAAAGATGTTTTTTTTTTCTTAAATTAGGCTGACTCCAAATGGCAATAAGTTTTGGATGTACATTTAGTGATTATGTACGGAGAGTTTCATAAAAAATTTTAACAAAATTAAAATTTTAACATTTTTAAAAATGTATAATTCAAACTAAAAGTGTAAAACAAAGGAAGCTTTCATGCTTCCAACTCATCTGATTTGGAAATTCACCATTTTTAGGAAATTTGCAATTAGTAATTAGAAATCTTTTTTAAATTAAAAAAAAAAATCTTCTTCTGGCTGTTTCCTTTTCAGGGGCCACCACAGCAAGTCATCCTCTTAAATAAATATAATAATTGGTAATTACAGTTGCAGCAAAAGAAAATTGCTCAAACACATTTTGTTTCTGCTCTGAGTCACTAACATAAAGCGCCTTTTAGGATATAAAACAGTTTGATGTTAGCATCGTTTTTACTATGCGAAAACAATGTTTCATATACTGATAAAGTATTTATACCGTAATTAACCATATTATTCCAAAAAGTCTATTTGACTCAGATCATAATGTGTGCTGAGACACCAGCACCTTTAACTGCAGCGTGATAAAAATGTGGAAAAAAAAAAGTCAACCTAGAAGCAGAAACTACTCTGACTCCTGGTTTGGAGATCTTTTGGATGCATTCGGACGTTGGTGACACTCAGAGAGCTCGACCTGAACATGAGGTCAAATGACACGGCCATTATCCCAGCAGACAAACAAACAAAATGTCACAAGACTCCACAAACCCAACAAGGACTGCCTTGCCTCACACTATGGGCCTGTGTGTTTCAGGCCTTTGGGTCTCTTGGTAAACGCTGTGTACAGTATGTAGCTCTGTGTGTGCTCAGGGCTTCAGCCAAATTGCTGCACCGCAGTGGAGTAGATTGTGGCGCCAACGACTCGACCGCTGGCCCTGCTCCACTGTTTTCTACCCCCTCTTTTTTTCTTTTTGGAGGCGTGCTTAAGCATAAATTGACACTGAACCCTGTACTGTAAACTGAATAAGCTGTGTGTAAAAAAAAATAAAATAAAATAATTTTTTGTTGACTGTGCCTTTGTTTCTTACACTAGTCCCGAGAGTCCTCTCATGTTGTAATAAAACATTTGATAATAGACCTAAAGTCAGAGAGTTTGTGTGTAAAATGTTCCTCAGTGCTGCTGCCTGTTTGCTGTCTCGTTTATCTTAATCTAATCTGCACCATTTACGTAGTTACTGTCCACAAGGGCCCTTACACTGCAGCTATAATAAAATCAGGAACACGCTTTGTACACAAGTACAAGTCACAATCTGTGTCAGCCAGGAAGAGTTGGCAAGTTATTTAGAAACTGCACACCTAGAAAAAAAAATATTTACCTACTAAATATATGTTTGGCTTCAAAACACAACTGTACACAAATCTGAGATAGTTTTATGTAAATAATCCTAATTTAAGAACGCAGAAATGTTCAAAAACACAAAAGACCAAGTGCTCACATGACGCGTAAATCTATTCCCACACAGAAATCTGGTTTTCAAGAATGAGGAACATGCAATAAAAAATTGCATATCTGAATCATTCATTACTGTTTCTTTCAGTGACATCTTTATTTTTGTATGCAAACAATCTTTTATATGCAAATGCAAAAATGGTGGAGTGTTTGCATTTTTATGATAAAAAATGGGACTGAAGATCAGGATTATGCAATTACAGAATTTTAAAAACCTAGGTTTGTTAAAGTGAAGTGTTTGTGCACACTTTGTGTAAATAATGCATTTGTTAAAATAATGCATTTCGGATTTGTGCATATACACAGTTATTGTCAAACTGCCTTGTTTTATGAATCTGGCTCAACTAATCATGTGTAAATCCTGAAAATTTGGCTTTATTTCTTAATCTGTATTCAAAAATATTAGCGTTCATAGATCTTTGCTACTGCTTTTTTATTTTCATTGTTCACCAAGTTTCAGTGCATAAGCATTAAAAGCACACATTATTTTTGAACAGTTATTCTTTTCTTTATGTTACAATTTTTAATTCACAACCATTTATCCTGCAATATTAGAAAAATGAAAATACAATAAAATTTATGAGATTGCATGGCGTAGACAGAGTTTCTGAAATAAAAAACAGACAGATCAGTTACAGCTTTTCTACCCACAACCCACCGCAAGTCTTTCTTTAAAATAATCTGTTTTCAGTTTCTTGATGTTTTTAAGAAACATGTTTTGGGGACTTTTGAAATTTGTTATGTAATTCACTGATCATAAACAACAACAACAAGGGTCCTCAGTTAGGGATGTTAAAATATTTCACACATATTCGCACCCAAAAAAGTTCAATGTCTTCTTTGGGTTAGTCACTGATCAACTTCTCTGTCACTGATAAATTTCTTTACGGATATATCTTCTGCAGACATGTCCTTTTCTTTCCTCTTCGCACTGTTAAATCTATAAAAATGCTTAAAACTACATTTTCTGCAAAAATACAGTGTGAATGCTGAGTCTGTAATAACTTTGCTGAAATTGGATGAAGAAGAAACTGAGTTGTTAAAAACTCAAAGCAGCAAAACACTAACTAAAAGGAGTGAATTGGGGGCAAGAGGCTAAAAGCAACAAAAAGACTAAATCAGCAAAACATTTGCTAAATTCAGCAAGAGATTAGTTAAAGTAGCTGAAATCTAAAATAGAAAAAGGCTAGCTAAAACCTAAAATTTACAAAAACCAACAATTATCAGATCCATTGAGTGAACGAGCTGAACGTTTTGATATTTCAGTAGAACAGAAAAGCAGAAGTAATTAGACTGCAAAAATGTCTAAAGAATAAAAAAACGGAAAACTAATACTGTACATGCTGAATCCGCATCCACTCAATGAGCATGAACTGTATGGAATAGAGAAAACGGTTCTTATTTGAAACATCAAATGCCACTCACTTGCAGCTGGCTAATAATCTTGAGGATGTTCAGAGCAACAACTCCATCAATGAGAGCTGAGTCATCGAGACCGCAGGAGCTTAAAGCACAGCCCGCAGGGACAGACTGAAAGATAGCAGCACATACTACTGAAACTATGAAAGAGGCTTTCAGGAACTGTGCAGCTTTGATGTTGGTTCAGTCAGAATGAGATATTGGCTCAGGTTTGGCTTAGTGTGACTCAGCCGTCACATGTTGCTGCCCTGAACAAATGTTGCATGATAAATTTAAAAAAAAGGAAAACCTTGGTAATTACTGAAAAGCACTTTTAATGTCTCAGAGGTGAATGTAGTATCCTGCTGTGGCAACGGTAGTGAAGCAAACGGGTTGATTTATAAAAGCAAGTCCAAAATATAAACTTGGTTAACTCCTTCTCATTTCCAGGTTGGATGCATGTTGTCAAAAGAAGTTCCTGTTTTGCTGGTTTTAGCTTTTACCTTCTCTTTGCTAGATTGAGCTTTTAGTAACTGTTTTGCTGCTTTTAGTTATTGTTTTGTGTTTTAGCCATAGTTCTGTTTATGTACGGATCACTTGAGCGTTTGTTCCGATTGTTTCAGCTTTTATTCTTCTCTTTTTAACGTCTGTTCTGCTTGTTTTACCAACTCACTTTCAGCTTCCTAAACACATTTCAGCAATCATTCAGCACATAGCATTCATGCTACATTTTCACAGAAAATGCTAATTTTTCTAGTTAACCCTTAAATACAAACATGACTGCAGTGTAAAAGTCTATGAAATAGCATTTGCATGACTTGTTTTGAAATTTTGGAACTGTTTTTAACACGGCAGCAATCCACTTTGGTCTTGTTCGCATTTGGGCTAGTTGTTAGCTTGTCGCTTAGTCAAAGCTAAACTATTTTATTGAACTTTATTGAACTCACTGTGTGAGTCAAGTTGCACAAAAAAAAAATTCCTACCAAAGGATTTAAAGTGGATCACTAAAAGTATTAAAGGAGAAAATATAATTGATAAAACTGATCCTATTTGATATAGTTTTTTAATAGACTCCATTCCCAATGGAGAAGTCATGTTTTACAGTTTTAGTCTGAGTTTATGAGTGTTACTGTGCCTGACAGGCTTGTGTTAGAAACACAAGCCAAAACCAGACGGTGAAAGTTTTTCTTTAAAAGGTCTTCAGTTCCATGTGGCTGTGCATGCGTCTGCATAATTCCTATTATTTTCCTGCACTTATTTATGGTTTTGTTTGTGTGTATGTGATCATCCTGGTAAATCAAAAGTGGGTATGTGCCTATAAGTGCAGTTCAAAAGCCTCATGCTGGCTGCATGTGTGTTTGATTGAAGGAGTATCACACACCCCTCCATCTGCACAACAGCAGATGCAGCACTAGAGACCAGCTTTTTTCCTTCCACCCCTTGCTGTGAATTCCTTACATTCACGAGACCTGAGGGCAACTTTGAATAAGAGTTCTCTGCACAAGTGATTTTTTTACAACACTCCCCAGTGCCTTTCAAAAGTGTGTGTGTGTGCCCCTTTAACTCACAGCCTCTTTTCTTAAAGTGCTGCTAGAGTGACTGTAAACATGTATAATGTAACCACAGAGCTCCTATATAGTCATAAATAGCATGTGGTAAAAGGTGGCAACTTTGGGATTGGTTGAATGTGCTGCTTTTTATACAGCTCCCATGTGCAGGAATATGCACATGCATGACTCAGCCAAACCACACAAGCACATACACACATACTGTGAAAACACCTCGTACACTTACATGAGATTACATAAGACAGAGCAGTGTGTGTTAAGGAGAAGGGGCCTTGCATTAGAAATGTGGCACTGAGCCATGTGTGACTCTGCAGATAGAAGCTAACAAACTTTATTTTCAAATGACTTATTCTCTCCAATCTTGTGGGCTTGTGGGAGTTTTTGACCTATTTCCCAAACTGTTGTGTTTTTATTCACCTTGTTCTACATGACATGAAACGCTAATTAAGACATGTACAGAAGTTTAATTTAGGATATGTTTTCCTTTGGATTTTACCTCATGTCTACAGCATGTCCTCAAACATCATCAAAATGTTTTCAACCATGTAAAGCCTTGATTGCATTCATATCTTTCAAAGTGGAGTGTTAATAACGTGATGTTGTTTTTTCCTCCAGCTTTTCTGTGTTCTGCACTGACTTAAACAAAGAGGCATTTGTTTTTCAGCAGTACAACATCTGAATGTGCTGTAAAATATTGTGAAAATCATCAACCTACACTTCAGGACCTCCCTACACATAATCATGATGTTTGTTACAGACAAACTTTAGTTAACAGAAAAGTCCAACAATAGAATGCTGCTCAACGCAAATTACAAAGTCAAACTTTTGTTGCGAAAGATTTGCGTCCACATTCAATGAGCTATAATTTGCAGTTTGGAGCCACAATAGAACATGATCATCCCATGTCAAAGATACTGACACAACAATTCCCACACTTTAAAACGGGACCAAAAAGTTTTGGAAACACTAAAGAAAGTGGGTAAAATAGTTCTCATGTGATGCATGGACATCACATAAGACAGCTGCCACTCACAGCCATGTATTTTGTGACCATACAACAGCATGCCAACAAGACAGCAAGTTGAGAAGCCTGTTTATACTTCAATCCAACAAGCATGGACATTTTCAACTTAAACACAGAGGTGTGCAATGACACTTTGTCACATTCAGTCAGAACGATTTAGCACCCAAACATTAAGGTCTGTGTGTGCAATCGAAGTGTTAAGGTGCCCTTGTGCAGCTGATGTTTTCCCTTCAACAAATACTTTAAATGTTTTACACTCCCTCAGCTGGCGTGGCGAGGGTGAGAGGAACACCTGGAATAAAACTAAATCCACAATCTTATCTTGAAGCTACCCAAACAGCAGCTGGAAATCTAAAACAATAAAGTTTCAAATGAAAGTTTAAAAAGTGTGGGGATTCATAACAAAGTTAGACCAATTTCAGCAATAATGTGAGGTTTAATTACTGCAGGTGTGATGCTTTAAATGGGCTTCTGACCACAGGGAAGGATTTCTCTTCTGAAACTGACAGTAATGTTTCCTGGAATGTTGCTTCAGAACTGATAATACTACACAGACCTGCTGGCAACCTGTTCATTTCTGCACACACAACTATCGGGCTTGCATTTAGGAAGACATGATAAACCTCTGTTTAAATGTATTAGTTCAAATATTCTCACTGCTAGAATAAATGTGCAGTTGAGAACGGATTGTGGTCGTTGTGAGCATATAATGAGCAACATCCATTTCTTCAAGGATTGCTAGGCCTTTAATGCTGAGCTAGTTTTCATCATAGTTTAAGGAAAAACTGCAGTTAATGCTTTGGAGTAACACCACTCCAGTTTGTAACAGTGTTTTTGACATCTGTAGGCTTGTTCTGGTGGTCTCACCCCGGTACTGACCTCCTGAGGGCCTGGACTCTTTGGCTTTCTGCCCACAAGTTTCTAGAAAGCTAGAAGTCATTTTAAATGGAGCAAAACAAATTGGCAGAGAGAGAAATGGGGAATGCAAGATGACTGAGTACCCCCCCCCC